>NC_090352.1:38482274-38592274 GCF_035084215.1 Heptranchias perlo
TTAGGAATACTGGGACCTGTAGAAATCTTAATAAATTGAACTTGGTTCTAAAAATAGTAACCTAGATGTTTAGACAGTGAGAGGTGGCGTGTCTCAGGCATTGTGTGTGTGTGTTTAGGGGTGGCAGGGTCAATGTAGGTGTATTTCTGTGCTGGGGGTGTGTGGGTGTTTCGGGGTAGGTGTGTGTTGGGGTGTGGGTGTGTGGGTGTGTGTGTGTGCGTGTGTGGGGGGGTGGGGGTGTGTGGGTGTGTGTGTGTGCGTGTGTGTGTGTGCGTGTGTGTGCGTGCGTGTGTGTGCGTGTGTGTGTGTGTGCGTGTGTGTGTGTGTGCGTGTGTGTGTGTGTGTGCGTGTGTGTGTGTGTGCGGGTGTGTGTGTGTGTGTGGGTGTTGACCTGTTTTGGTGTCTGTTTCACCCTCCCCCGTGCTCTGTCCTGTGTTACAGACAGTGGTGCTGATCCAGCTGTGGTCTGTTATTGTACGATCGGATTCCACGCCTCACAACTGGCACAGAAACTCCACAACTTTTTAGCCGGAGATCCCGGCCGGAATTTACACGGCTCATTGAAAGTTTACAACCTGGAGGGGGGGTTCCTGAAATGGGCCAAGGAGAGGAAGGCCATGGTTGACAGCAGGAATCAGCCAACCAGCCTCGTCCACCCCTACAGCGAGCTCTGGGCTGAGCTCGTGAAAGCTGACTTCAAAGCCCCTGTGTGAATGTCCACTCTCCCGCCATTGGTCACCCAGCATGCCCACTCTCGTGGTGCCCCGCCCCCACTCTCCCGCCATTGGTCACCCAGCACGCCCACTCTCGTGGTGCCCCGCCCCCACTCTCCCGCCATTGGTCACCCAGCATGCCCACTCTCGTGGTGCCCTGCCCCCACTCTCCCGCCATTGGTCACCCAACACGCACATTCTCGCGATGCCCCGCCCCCACTCTCCCGCCATTGGTCACCCAACACGCACATTCTCATGATGCCCCACCCCCACTCTCCCGCCATTGGTCACCCAACACGCCCATTCTCATGATGCCCCACCCCCACTCCCGCCATTGGTCACCCAACACGCCCATTCTCATGGTGCCCCGCCCCCACTCTCCCGCCATTGGTCGCCCAACGCGTCCATCTTTGCGATGCCCCCCCCCCACTCTCCCGCCATTGGTCGCCAACATGCCCATTCTCATGGTGCCCCCCCCCCCCCACTCTCCCGCCATTGGTCGCCAACATGCCCATTCTCATGGTGCCCCGCCCCCACTCTCCCGCCATTGGTCACCCAACACGCCCATTCTCATGGTGCCCCGCCCCCCACTCTCCCGCCATTGGTCGCCCAACACGTCCGTCTTTGCAATGCCCCGCCCCCACTCTCCCGCCATTGGTCGCCCAACACGTCCGTCTTTGCGATGCCCCGCCCCCACTCTCCCGCCATTGGTCGCCCAACACGTCCGTCTTTGCGATGCCCTGTCTTCCCACACCAAACGAACAGACTCTCTGTTACCCAATTGGATGATTCCTGACTGACCCTCAAACAGCTTTTTTCCCCCCCCCCCGATCTCCGATATTTTTATAACCAATGAACAGATAGGTTCAAAAAACATTTTGAAAAAACACACCATTTTGTTTAACGCCCCTGTGATTTCTCTCCCGGGTTGTTGCTCGCAGCAGTGACCTGGAGATCAATCTTCAATTCCTGGAGACTCCAGGCCAATCCGGGAGGGTTGGCAACTCCCTCTTCCCGGCAGACAGACCCAGGTTTGCTGGGAAGTTCTAATCCTTCGATAAATGGGAACGATTCGCTGGAACGGTGCATCCGCACAGGATCCGAATCTTAACCTGGATCATGAATGCATTCATCTGGACTTCAGCGCATGGAACTTTCTGGACGAATCCCGTTGACTCTTGTGCCGTGTGGAGTCTGTAGCGATGGGCTGACTCTCGGCCTGGCACGAGCAGGCTTGGCCGGCAAAATATATATCGATTTGTTCTTGGGGTGTGGGTGATGCTGACAAAGCCACATTCATTTATTGCCCATCTCTAGTTGCCCCGGAAGAGGATGAAGAGTTAGCCACGGACTGGAGTCACGTGGAGGCCGTGCCCCTCGAAAAGACATCAGTGAACCAACTTTTACCAACAACCCATCAGCTTTCTCGGTGCCAGCCAAAACCACCAGATTTATCGGGTTCGATAATCACACCTTAACGTGGCGGGATTCGAACTCATGACCCCTGGGGTGATGGTGTGCAGGACCAGAATCAAGAGCCCAACATAACTCTGATCGAAATGTTCCCGCAAGTCACTTCAAATTTTCAAAAATCAGGACTTTGAACTGTAATTGCGAGCTGGCCTTTTGTTCATTATTGGTTTATTAAATCTAATTCGCTCAGTGCGGTTGACTTGATTTCAGGGAATCTTTCCCTATAATATCGAGAAGCCCAGATTTAAGTCCGAAGGTCACGGTGCAGGAAGTACTGAGGCTGCGAGGGCTCGTGGAGAAGGAAGGAATGATTAGCTGACGTCAAACTTGAGATTTCAAAGTCTAGGTTGTCAGAAGGTCGTGGGTTCGAGCCCCCACTCCAGAGACTTGAGTTAATAATCCAGGCTCACACTCCCAGTGCAGTACTGAGGGAGTGCAGCACAGTCGGAGGGTCAGTACTGAGGGAGCGCTGCGCTGTCGGAGGGCAGGACTGAGGGAGCGCTGCGCTGTCGGAGGGTCAGTACTGAGGGAGCGCTGCACTGTCGGAGGGCAGGACTGAGGGAGCGCTGCGCTGTCGGAGGGTCAGTACTGAGGGAGCGCTGCATTGTCGGAGGGTCAGTACTGAGGGAGCGCTGCACTGTCGGAGGGTCAGTACTGAGGGAGCGCTGCACCGTCGGAGGGTCAGTACTGAGGGAGCGCTGCACCGTCGGAGGGTCAGTACTGAGGGAGCGCTGCACCGTCGGAGGGTCAGTACTGAGGGAGCGCTGCATTGTCGGAGGGTCAGTACTGAGGGAGCGCTGCACTGTCGGAGGGTCAGTACTGAGGGAACGCTGCACTGTCGGAGGGTCAGTACTGAGGGAGCGCTGCATTGTCGGAGGGTCAGTACTGAGGGAGCGCTGCACTGTCGGAAGGTCAGTACTGAGGGAGCGCTGCACTGTTGGAGGGGCTGCCCTTCGGATGAGACGTTAAACCGAGGCCCCGTCTGCCTCCTCAGGGGCATGTGAAAGATCCCACGGCCACTATTGGAAGAAGAGCAGGGGAGTTCTCCCAATGCCTTGGTCAATATTTATCCCTCAACTAACACCTGAAAACAGATTATCTGGTCCTTGTCACAGTGCTGTTTGTGGGATCTTGCTGTGCGCAAATCGACTGCCGTGTTTCCTACATCATAACAGTGACGACACATCAAAAAGTACTTCATTGGCTGTAACGTGTGTTGGGACGTCCTGCGATGAAAGGTCCTTAATATCTCCTTTTCCGTTCACACCACTATCCGTGACAGAACCACAAATCCCAGGAACGTTGAGTAATCGGCAGTGTGTCAGCATGACAGTGAGGGGGCCAGTTAGAGTATTAATGGGAAGAATAAGGCCCCTTTAGTTTAACCATTGGACACGGGCCAGAACTCTCCCCTTGGAACATATTCTGAACACAGACCGAGGGCCCGTCTCTGTGGAATATTAAGGGATGTGTTCGCACGGCAGTCAACGACATGGCTCATGGCTGCCCGAACTGACCAGGTCATTTCCACATCAATGGTGAGTCTGGAGGAGGAACGACTCGCAGGTGTGGACCAGGGGAGGGGCACTGAGTCAGCTCGATACACCCCCCCGTCATCTGTGACAGCCAGGATCCCAGAGAGTGAGGGTGCAGAGAGTGAGGGTGCAGAGAGTGAGGGTGCAGAGAGTGAGGGTGCAGAGAGTGAGGGTGCAGAGAGTGAGGGTGCAGAGAGTGAGGGTGCAGAGAGTGAGGGTGCAGAGAGTGAGGGTGCAGAGAGTGAGGGGAGATCCTGGGGTGGAGTGTGGAGCTCTGTTCTGCTCTGGTTCCATTGCTTCTTTTTACCCAATGTAGAGCCGAGGCCCAAAGTGCAGGAAACCCCGAGGTTGGAACGACCCGGGGGAGAGGATGAGGTGAATCAGGATTGAGTGAATGGGTGCCACCACATCTGGATTTTAAAAGCCTAGAGGTTGGAGGAGGAAGGGAGGCCTGAGAGAGGGGACGGTCCTTCAAAAAACCAAACCCGTACCCCAGTAAGAGTCAGTGTGTGTGGGACCCGTACCCCAGTGAGAGTCAGTGTCTGTGGGACCCGTACCCCAGTGAGAGTCAGTGTCTGTGGGACCCGTACCCCAGTGAGAGTCAGTGTCTGTGGGACCCGTACCCCAGTGAGAGTCAGTGTCTGTGGGACCCGTACCACAGTGAGAGTCAGTGTCTGTGGGACCCGTACCCCAGTGAGAGTCAGTGTCTGTGGGACCTGTACCCCAGTGAGAGTCAGTGTCTGTGGGACCCGTACCCCAGTGAGAGTCAGTGTCTGTGGGACCCGTACCCCAGTGAGAGTCAGTGTCTGTGGGACCCGTACCCCAGTGAGAGTCAGTGTCTGTGGGACCCGTACCCCAGTGAGAGTCAGTGTCTGTGGGACCCGTACCCCAGTGAGAGTCAGTGTCTGTGGGACCCGTACCCCAGTGAGAGTCAGTGTCTGTGGGACCCGTACCCCAGTGAGAGTCAGCACCTTGAGGAGGGGCGGAGAGAAGTTTAATAAAGGACATAAGACAGATACAGGTTCCACACCGCACAGACTCGTCTTTCCAGATTCATTTATTTTCTACTGAGTCCCACCAGCAAAATGGAGGGGTGAGTGCTGCAATCTCCAGCAGGATTCTCACGCTCTGAATTACAAATTCATCATCCCCTTTTGATTCCCCGATCCCTGGATTCGAACTTCCCAGCAAATCAGCTGCAGTTCAATCCGACGCATAAGAAGCAGCAGGACACGGTCTCCCCTCAGATAGGGGCCCTCAACCTGGGCTCCAGGAGCTGACCCCACACCGCGTTATAGGGGTGAACCAGGCTTGTGGGCTGGTTCGTGCCGTCCACAATGGGCTTCCTCTCGTTGGCCCACTTCACCAGACCCCCCTCCAGGTTGTAAACCTTCAGCGACCCGTCCTGTTTCTGCCCGGGATCCCGCGTTAAAAAGTTGCTGAGATTCTGCGCCATTTCTGAGCCGTGATATCCAGCCGTACAGTAACAAACGACCGTCTTATCCTTCGAACAATCTGCAACAGACAGCACCGTCAGAACAAGAAACCAGAATACTAACAAGATTAAAAGACCCCAGTCAATGTCCCAGGGTATTACAGACGGGGAGTCCAGTGAAGTGGGGTTAGAGGGCAAGGGGATAATTAGACCGGGGGCGACCGACGGAATTCAGTCCCTATTTTAAAGTCAAACATTCAGTCCTTATGTATTTAGTTCACAAATCATTGAAGGTGGCAGGGCAGGTGGAGAAAGCGGTTAAAAAAGCATACGGGATCCTGGGCTTTATAAATAGAGGCATAGAGTACAAAAGCAAGGAAGTCATGATGAACCTTTATAAAACACTGGTTCTGCCACAACTGGAATATTGTGTCCAGTTCTGGGCACCGCACTTTAGGAAAGATGTGAAGGCCTTAGAGAGGGTGCAGAAGAGATTTACTAGAATGATTCCAGGGATGAGGGACTTCAGTTACGTGGATAGACTGGAAAAGCTGGGGTTGTTCTCCTTGGAACAGAGAAGGTTGAGAGGAGGTTTGATCAAGGTATTCAAAATCATGAAGGGTCTAGACAGAGTAGATAGAGAGAAACTGTTCCCATTGGCAGAAGGGTCAAGAACCAGAGGGCATAGATTTAAGGTGATTGGCAAAAGAACCAAAGGTGACATGAGGAAAAACTTTTTTACACAGCAAGTGGTTAGGATCTGGAATGCACTGCCTGAGGGGGTGGTGGAGGCAGATTCAATCATGGCCTTCAAAAGGGAACTGGATAAGTACTTGAAAGTGAAAAATTTTCAGGGCTACGGGGATAGGGCGGGGGAATGGGACTAGTTGGATTGCTCTTCCATGGAGCCGGCGCGGACTAGATGGGCCGAATGGCCTCCTTCCGTGCTGTAATCTTTCTCTTTCTATATGTTTCCTTTATAAATTCCTATGTCCACATTTATAATGGAAAAAGCCTATGTAAAATGTCACGCTGTAATTACACCCTCAAGCCAGTGGTGGTGCTGAAGTGCTTCCACTGAGGGAGGGGGAGGGTGTAATTGCACGTGAGATGTTTACATAGGAAGATTCCATTATAAATGTGACATAGGAATTTATGATGGTAAAAGTAGACAGGAATTGTGTGAAGGCCCAAGATTTTTAATGTGTTAAATACAGATGTGGAGCCATTGAACACCTGGATTTCACTGGGACCCGTTCACTGTCTGGGTTCATAACTGGCGCTGGACAGCAGTGAGTCCCATCGCTCATGGATTCACTGCCTCAGTCCCAAACATTGAATCATAGAATCATAGAAAAGTTACAGCACAGGAGGAGGCCATTCGACCCATCGAATCCATGCCGGCTCTATGCAAGAGCAATCCAGC
The DNA here is from genome assembly GCF_035084215.1 of Heptranchias perlo. Lineage (NCBI taxonomy): Eukaryota > Metazoa > Chordata > Chondrichthyes > Hexanchiformes > Hexanchidae > Heptranchias > Heptranchias perlo. The sequence goes on from NC_090352.1 coordinate 38,488,857, forward strand.
TAGTCCCACTCCCCCGCCCTATCCCCGTAGCCCTGCAAATTTTTTCCTTTCAAGTACTTATCCAGTTCCCTTTTGAAGGCCATGATTGAATCTGCCTCCACCATCCCCTCGGGCAGTGCATTCCAGATCCCAACCACTGGATGTCCCAATTCAGATCTGCCCAGAGTCTGGGCTGTTTGTGACCCCCTCCCCCCGCCCCCAGAAGGGGTCAAGTGATTAACGAGAGCACGAGGGGAGTAGACTGTCCCTACCTGCCAGGCCCAGCTGCTTGACCACATGGTCCATGTTGGTGTTGTCTGGGTCAATGCGAACGGCTCCTTCCAGGTGACTGACCTCATATTCGGCCGGACTCCGAGCATCCTGGAACAACAGGGAGACATCGTGGTTTATGTTTCTTTGTGCACGAGGCCAGAATTGGAGGAGCGCAGAGATCTCGGAGGGTCGTAGGGCTGGAGGAGGTTACAGGGATAGGGAGGGGGCGAGGCCATGGAGGGATTTGAAAACAAGGATGAGAATTTTAAAATCGAGGTGTTCCCGGACCGGGAGCCGATGTCGGTCAGCGAGCACAGGGGGTGATGGGTGAACGGGACTCGGTGCGAGTCAGGATACGGGCAGCAGAGTTTTGGATGAGCTCAAGTTTACGGAGGGAGGCCGGGCAGGAGAGCATCGGAATAGCTGAGTCTGGAGGTGACCGTCTAAACTCGAGGGAACACAAGCCAGGGTTCACTCGATGATTACCGCCCCCACATTCCCACTGCCCGGGGCCCTCGGAAAAGGGGCCAAGTGAAGTCAGACCCCCCCCCCCTCCTCCCCCGCTCTGTCCGAGGGACTCTGGGCAACTTCAGTTAATCAGCAGAGGCCTGAAGCAGGGGCCTTTCCTGGCTCTGTTGGCCAGAGAATGGTTCACGATGTTGGGGGTAGAGACGAGCACTGATCCGAGGCCGTTGAATAACCCATGAAGCCTGGAAAGGCCCGGCTGAGGATCCCGGGGGTCGAGGACTGAAGGCCTTTGCCCCCCATCATTACCGGAGGGTTTAACCCATTTAAGATGAAGCAGTTAACCCTGCGTTAGACCAGCGGGTGAAGGGACGGGACGGGACGGGACGGGACGGCCTTCACCCACTCAGGGTTTGCCGCTGTTATCACCAACGGCAACTTCAAGGCTTCAGTCTTTCACAATTAAATCCCAGAATTTCCCACTAGAATCAAAGTTCATTCCCCTGCCCCCTCCCCGTGTACAGATACTCGGAGGGCGGTCTCTCCGGGGCTCCCAGGGCAGCCTTTGCTTTAATGTTTCTCCTCCCGTCTAACACCGACAACACGGGCCGCCCTCACAGCTCAGCAGGAAGCTCAGACCCCCATCTCTGGGCGATTCCACCCTTGGCCGAACAGCTGCTTCCCAATGACACCTCCCCCCCCAGAATGGCAGAGTCGGTCGGGAGTCACTCACCACCAGCAGCACCCCCTCCCCCCCCCCCCCCAGAATGGCAGAGTCGGTCGGGAGTCACTCACCACCAGCAGCACCCCCTCCCCCCCCCCCCCCAGAATGGCAGAGTCGGTCGGGAGTCACTCACCACCAGCAGCACCCCCTCCCTCCCCCCCCCCCCCCAGAATGGCAGAGTCGGTCGGGAGTCACTCACCACCAGCAGCACCCCCCTCCCCCCCCCCCCCCCCAGAATGGCAGAGTCGGTCGGGAGTCACTCACCACCAGCAGCACCCCCTCCCTCCCCCCCCCCCAGAATGGCAGAGTCGGTCGGGAGTCACTCACCACCAGCAGCACCCCCTCCCCCCCCCCCCCAGAATGGCAGAGTCGGTCGGGAGTCACTCACCACCAGCAGCACCCCCTCCCCCCCCCCCCCCCCAGAATGGCAGAGTCGGTCGGGAGTCACTCACCACCAGCAGCACCCCCTCCCCCCCCCCCCCCCAGAATGGCAGAGTCGGTCGGGAGTCACTCACCACCAGCAGCACCCCCTCCCTCCCCCCCCCCCCCCCCAGAATGGCAGAGTCGGTCGGGAGTCACTCACCACCAGCAGCACCCCCTCCCCCCCCCCCCCCCCAGAATGGCAGAGTCGGTCGGGAGTCACTCACCACCAGCAGCACCCCCTCCCCCCCCCCCCCCCCAGAATGGCAGAGTCGGTCGGGAGTCACTCACCACCAGCAGCACCCCCTCCCCCCCCCCCCAGAATGGCAGAGTCGGTCGGGAGTCACTCACCACCAGCAGCACCCCCCTCCCCCCCCCCCCCAGAATGGCAGAGTCGGTCGGGAGTCACTCACCACCAGCAGCACCCCCTCCCCCCCCCCCCCCAGAATGGCAGAGTCGGTCGGGAGTCACTCACCACCAGCAGCACCCCCTCCCCCCCCCCCCCCAGAATGGCAGAGTCGGTCGGGAGTCACTCACCACCAGCAGCACCCCCTCCCCCCCCCCCCCAGAATGGCAGAGTCGGTCGGGAGTCACTCACCACCAGCAGCACCCCCTCCCGATTCTCCTTCACCAGCTGCTCCACCGCGTCTGAACAAACGTTCTCCACCGTGTGGAACCGCTGCCGGATCCACTCAGTTATCGGCTCCAACTCCCGGCCGGACACCGGCTCCGTCTCCCGGCCGGACACCGGCTCCGTCTCCCGGCCGGACACCGGCTCCGTCTCCCGGCCGGACACCGGCTCCGTCTCCCGGCCGGACACCGGCTCCGTCCCCCGGCCGGCCACCGGCTCCGTCTCCCGGCCGGCCACCGGCTCCGTCTCCCGGCCGGCCACCGGCTCCGTCTCCCGGCCGTTCACCGGCTCCATCTCCCGGCCGGACACCGGCTCCGTCTCCCGGCCGGCCACCGGCTCCGTCTCCCGGCCGTTCACCGGCTCCATCTCCCGGCCGGCCACCGGCTCCGTCTCCCGGCGGGACACCGGCTCCGTCTCCCGGCCGGCCACCGGCTCCATCTCCCGGTCACTGGTTCGGTCTCTCGTTGGCTCCACAGGGACGGAGTGTGAAATATTGGGGAATCAAGCCCCTTTCCCTGGGGGGGACTCGCTCGCTGCTCTCCTCCCCGGTCTGTCGGAGATGAATGAGCCGCTCGGCTCTGCTCAATAACAGGGCCGGGAGCTCACTGCGGGCATTTCACAATAAGAGTCTGTGCTGGGTGTGTTGGGCAGGGATCAGTGGGGCCATTTCTGGGTCACTCGGCTCGACGCAGCGCCTGACTGAGAAATGTTTGTGAGAGGGGCTCGGACCCCTGTGACAGGGACCCCCACCAAAGAGTGAGGGGGCATTGAACAGGAGAGAGGCAGGACTTGCTTAATGTCGCACCTTTCACCATCGCAGGACGTCCCAAAGAGCTTTACAGTCAATGAGGTACTTTTTGAAGTGTAGTCACTGTTGTAATGTGGGAAACATGGCAGCCAATTTGCGCACAGCAAGATCCCACAAACAGCAATGTGATAATGACCCAGATAATCTGTTTTTAGTGACATTGGTTGAGGGATAAATATTGACCCCAGGACACCGGGGAGAACTCCCCCTGCTCTTCTTTGAAATAGTGGCCGTGGGATCTTTTACATCCACCTGAGAGGGGCAGACGGGGCCTCGGCACCTCCGACAGTGCAGCACTACCTCAGTACTGCACACGAGTCTCTGGAGTGGGGGACTTGAACCCACGACCTTGTGACTCAGAGGTGAGAGAGCGACCCACTGAGCGAAGGATAACACCATCTAAAATGGGGCTCAAAGCCACACCCCCCTATTCAAAAGGTGACAGGACTACCAGCCGGCCCACAGTGGAAAGCAGAGGCCCATTATTCAACAGATTTTCATCAGCGTGACACACACCAGAACTCGGGCTGTCTCAGCTCTGCATCAACAAACTCAGTCCTGTACCTCGGGTGTGAAGTTTCCCAAACCGATTCTGGCCTCTTGCCCATCCCCGATTTCCGTCGCTCCACCATTGGCGGCCGTGCCTTCAGCTGCCTGGGCCCTAAGCTCTGGAATTCCCTCCCTAAACCTCTCTGCCTCTCGACTCCTCCTTTAAGATGCTCCTTAAAACTACCTCTTCGACCAAGCTTTTGGTCGCCTGTCTAATATCTCCTTATGCGGCCTCGGTGTCAAATTTTGTTTGATAATCGCTCCTGTGAAGCGCCTTGGGACGTTTTACTACATTAAAGGCGCTATATAAATGGGAGTTGTTGTTGTCTCACTTCACTCTGCCTGCAGCAGAATTGCAAACCCCGCATTCTCTGACACCTTTTACAACAAACAACAACTCCCATTTATACTGCGCTTTTAATGTAGTAAAATGTCCCGAGGGGGTTCACAGGAGCGATTATCAAACAAAATTTGACACCGAGCCACATCAGGAGATATGGTCAAAGAGGTAGGTTTTAAGGAGCGTCTTAAAGGAGGAGAGAGAGGCGGAGGGGTTTAGGGAGGGAATTCCAGAGCTTAGGGTCTAGGTGGCTGAAGGCACGGCCGCCAATGGTGGAGCGATTAAAATCGGGATGCGCAAGAGGCCAGAATTGGAGGAGCGCAGAGATCTCGGAGGGTTGTAGGGCTGGAGGAGGTTACAGAGATAGGGAGGGGGCGAGGCCACGGAGGGGTTTGAAAACAGGGATGAGAATTTTTAAATCGAGGCGTTCCGGACCGGGAGCCGATGTAGGTCAGCGAGCAGAGGCAATGGGTAAACTTCATTTAAACTTTTACATGTTAATGAACAGACCGTCCCATCTGCTCTAACCCAGTATTAAAATTTACTCCTATTTTGAGTCCCCGTAACCATGCACGAGGCTCCATTTTCCCTGCATGGAGGATGATGCAAAGACTGCAGTATAACTAGGTCTGCTCGCCCCCTGCCCATATTTCTAAACAGGTACCAGTCTCAAACCAATCTGTATATATGGATCTAGTGCACAACCACCATACTACAGGCGTCACACTTTGAAATATTATTACAGAGAAAAGAGAAAGCCAGTCACAGATCCGCAGCCTGAAATTTCCTAGCAGTTGCAATTGCCCTCTGATTGACTACAATTCCCTGGTATTCCTTATTTACAGCAATGGCCTTAAAGCACAGGCCAAACAGAAACATAGAAACATGGAAAATAGGAGCAAGAGTAGGCCATTCAGCCCTTCGGGCCTGCTCCGGCTTTCAAAATGATCATGGCTGATCATCTAACTCAGTACCCTGTTCCTGCTTTTTCCCCATATCCTTGATCCCTTTAGCATTAAGAAATATATCTATCTCCTTCTTGAATACATCTAATGACTTGGCTCCACTGCCTTCTGTGGTAGAGAATTCCACAGGTTCACCACCCTCTGAGTGAAGAAATTTCTCTCATCTCGGTTCTAAATGGTATACCCCGTAACTGAGACTTTGACCCCTGGTTCTGGACTCCCCAGCCATCGGGAACATCCTCCCTGTATCTAGTCTGTCTAGTCTGTTAGAATTTATATGTTTCGATGAGATCACCTCTCATTCTTCTAAACTCGAGTGAATATAGGCCTAGTCGACCCAATCTCTCCTCATACGTCAATCCTGCCATCCCAGGAATCAGTCTGGTAAACCTTCGTTGCACTCCCTCCATGGCAAGGACATCCTTCCTCAGATAAGGAGACCAAAACTGCACACAATACTCCAGATGTGGTCTCACCAAGGCCCTGCATAACTGCAGTAAGACATCCTGCTCCTGTACTCAATCCTCTTGCAAAGAAGGCCAACATACCATTCACATTCCTAACTGCTTGCTGCACCTGAATGCTCGCTTTCAGCGACTGGTGTACAAGGACACCCAGGGTCTCGTTGCACCTCCCCTTTTCCCAATCTATCACCATTCAGATAATAATCTGCTTTCTGTTTTTACAACCAAAGTGGATAACCTCACATTTATCCACGTTATACTGCATCTGCCATGTTCTTGCCCACTCACCCAACTTGTCTAAATCAAGGGTCAGAGCTAAACAGTGCAGCCTGGACTGCAGCCCGAGATACCCAGGGACAGGGAAATCAGTTAGTAGTTAGTAAAAGCACAAAGTTCCCGTAAACTAAAACGTCTCGTCCCCAAGTGAGATGGTTGTTGGTGGATTCCACTATCTGCCCCACGCTGTTTATCAGGTGCACCATTCACACTTATCACAGGTCGCCACACAGGGCCATCTCTGGGGCTTTCACACATCACAAACACAAGACTATTTTGCTCCAGACATTTTTATTGGTAGATAAGTGAGTAAATTACTCACAAACACAAATTTAAAAAAAACTACAACAGTTGTTTTACAAAACAGCCCATCTCGAACATAACTTCAACCTGAAATCCCACTCACTGTCCACTTAATTCATCAGTGTTGTCAATGGGGGATTCAGTTTATCAAAACTAACAAAACCTATCCTGCTCCAGACAATCCCCTTCAAACTGCTCCCACTGTACCCACCAGTACTGTACCCCAGTGTTATTCAGGGACAGACCTGTACCCACCAGTACTGTACCCCAGTGTTATACAAACCACCAGTACTGTACCCCAGTGTTATACAGAGACAGACCTGTACCCACCAGTACTGTACCCCAGTGTTATTCAGGGACAGACCTGTACCCACCAGTACTGTACCCCAGTGTTATTCAGGGACAGACCTGTACCCACCAGTACTGTACCCCAGTGTTATACAGTGACAGACCTGTACCCACCAGTACTGTACCCCAGTGTTATACAGTGACAGACCTGTACCCACCAGTACTGTACCCCAGTGTTATACAGGGACAGACCTGTACCCACCAGTACTGTACCCCAGTGTTATACAGTGACAGACCTGTACCCACCAGTACTGTACCCCAGTGTTATTCAGGGACAGACCTGTACCCACCAGTACTGTACCCCAGTGTTATACAGTGACAGACCTGTACCCACCAGTACTGTACCCCAGTGTTATACAGTGACAGACCTGTACCCACCAGTACTGTACCCCAGTGTTATACAGGGACAGACCTGTACCCACCAGTACTGTACCCCAGTGTTATACAGTGACAGACCTGTACCCACCAGTACTGTACCCCAGTGTTATACAGTGACAGACCTGTACCCACCAGTACTGTACCCCAGTGTTACGCAGCTCTAAATGCTCTCTGCAGACACAGTCCAGGTTTGGGAGGATAGTATGGGAGTTTTTGCTGGGTCTGGTTTTCTCACACACCGACTGTTCCACTTTGCTGAAACCCTAGTGACAACACTGAATTATGCACTGCGCTCGTCTCATATACAAATCGTTTAACCCTCCGGTATCAGAAAGCGTTCCTGAGCTGCGGACTCAATAACCAAGCACGGGTCCTGCAGGTTCAGAGGGGGGATGTGTTCCATCATATTCATTTCAATTTCCGTGAGTGAATCCAGCTGAAGTTGGTGACTCTTTGTGTCCATGAGGTGACCGCACCAGTGCCACTCAATTACCGGCCAGTCCAGGCCTGGGCAGGGGCGAGGAGGCCAGCACTGATTCCAGCCTCCCCACAATCGCTGCCGTTTGGCGCTAATGTGGTCCATGAGACATAAATGCCTGGGGGTTATCCCCACCAGACGCTCCTCTATGCAGTCGGAGATAGTGTCCATTTGTTATAGTCAGGGTACGGGTAAAGCTCCCGTATTCTGACGGCAATCCCTCTTCCCCGCCGGGCGGTCCCCTCACTTGCTGGACGCATTGTTCTGCTGTTGCTGCTCTGCCAGTGCCTGCTGCAGCCTCACCCGTTTCCTGGAATAATGTTGCCAGTGCAGCAGCTGCTGCTCGTCGATGAACTTGGCGCACTGGGCATTGACCAGCTCCTTGCGGAAATGCTCGTACTGGAGCAGCTCGAGCATGTGGAGGCACTGAGGGTACCTGCAGGAGAGAGAGAGAGAGAGTGAGTGAAAGTGTGAGCGAGAGCGAGCGGGAGAGCGAGCGGGAGAGCGAGCGGGGAGAGCGAGCGGGAGAGAGAGCGGGAGAGAGAGCGGGAGAGAGAGCGGGAGAGAGAGCGGGAGAGAGAGCGGGAGAGAGAGCGGGAGAGCGAGCGGGAGAGCGAGCGGGAGAGAGAGCGGGAGAGCGAGCGGGAGAGCGAGCGGGAGAGAGAGCGGGGAGAGCGAGCGGGAGAGAGAGCGGTGAGAGCGAGCGGGGAGAGCGAGCGGGAGAGCGAGCGGGAGGAGCGAGCGGGGAGAGAGAGCGGGAGAGAGAGCGGGAGAGAGAGATAGAGCGATGGGGGGGGGGAGGGAGAGCGATGGGGGGGGGGGGGGGGGAGGGAGAGCGATGGGGGGGGGGGGAGGGAGAGCGATGTGGGGGGGGGGGGGGAGCGATGGGGGGGGGGGGGGGAGCGATGGGGGGGGGGGGAGCGATGGGGGGGGGGGAGGGAGAGCGATGGGGGGGGGGGAGGGAGAGCGATGGGGGGGGGGAGGGAGAGCAATGGGGGGGGGGAGGGAGAGCAATGGGGGGGGGGGAGGGAGAGCAATGGGGGGGGGGGGGAGGGAGAGCGATGGGGGGGGGAGGGAGAGCGGGGGGGGGGAGCGGGGGGGGCGAGCGGGGGGCGTAGAGCGGGGGGGGGGTGAAGAGAGCGGGCGGGGGGGGGGGGGGGGAGAGCAGGGGGGGGGGGGGGAGAGCGCGGGGGGGGGGGGGGAGAGAGAGCGGGGGGGGGGGGGAGAGGAGAGAGCGGGGGGGGGGAGAGGAGAGAGAGCGGGGGGGGGGAGAGGAGAGAGCGGGGGGGGGGGGGCGGGGGAGAGCTGATGTGGAGCACTGGGGATACCTGTAGCAGAGAGGGGGAGTTCGAGCATGTGTTGGGGAGCGGAGAAAGAGCACGGGAGAGGGAGAGGGAGATCGCAGGAGAGTGAAAGCATGTGGGAGTGAATTTTTGAAGGAGAAAGGGAGTGTGAAAAGGAGGGAATGTGGCGGGAGAGAGTTGAGAGTGAGGGAATGTGGATGAGAGCGGAGGGGGAGGAAGGGAGGTAGAGCACGCCATGCCACATCACATAATTACAGGCGCTACTGAAAATAATTAACAAATGTCCACAGAGGGAAACAGCATTGTTGAGAACGGCCAAACAGCTTCTGCATAAAACTGATTCACAGCAGCAATGAACAGTCGGCATTCTAAAATATTCAGGAGGGACAATGAGTGTGACAATGACCTTCGCCTCTGGGTCTGAGGAAAGCTCAAAGTCTCTCAGTCCCCTGACCGTGAGGGCCCTGTGTGGAATGAGGCCACGGTACAAAACCAGTCACAATTTGACAATCTCCCTCATTAGGAAATGCTGCACGGGATGAACTCGAGGTCAGGGCTGAGGCACATTGTCAGAGTTTTACTCTGTATCTAACCCGTGCTGTACCTGCTCTGGGAGTGTTTGACGGGACAGTGTAGAGGGAGCTTTACTCTGTATCTAACCCGTGCTGTACCTGCCCTGGGAGTGTTTGACGGGACAGTGTAGAGGGAGCTTTACTCTGTATCTAACCCGTGCTGTACCTGCCCTGGGAGTGTTTGACGGGGCAGTGTAGAGGGAGCTTTACTCTGTATTTAACCCTGTACCTGCCCTGGGAATGTTTGATGGGACAGTGTAGAGGGAGCTTTACTCTGCATCTAACCCTGTACCTGCCCTGGGAGTGTTTGATGGGGACAGTGTAGAGGGAGCTTTACTCTGTATCTAACCCGTGCTGTACCTGCCCTGGGAGTGTTTGACGGGGCAGTGTAGAGGGAGCTTTACTCTGTATTTAACCCTGTACCTGCCCTGGGAATGTTTGATGGGACAGTGTAGAGGGAGCTTTACTCTGTATCTAACCCGTGCTGTACCTGCCCTGGGAGTGTTTCATGGGACTGAATTGCAGAATTGCTTGAGGGGCTGAATGGCCTGTTCCTGTTTGAACGTTCCTAACCTTACTGACACTCGCAGTCACATACGAAGATGAGCAGTTGAGTGGCACACTGAATGCACCGGTGACGTTTTACCCCAGCAAAAGGGTGAGCATCGTCAGGAGGAGGGGAGAATATTGGGGGGCGGGGAGGAGGTATCCAGGGCCATGGGGTAATGATCTCGATTGGCAGAGGCTGGGGTGAAACACGGCATCGATTCTCCTCCCACACGGGTCAGAGGCCAGGCACTTACTTCAGGTACTTGGCATATTCCGGCTCCTTCCAATACAGGAGGTACTTGAAATAATTGACAAATGTTCGGTCTCTGAAGTACCCACGCTGTGCCAGGACTGTGGGACAGGGAAAATAAAGAAAGCATTTGATTATACGCGGGTAGCAACAGTATCCGGGCATGATAGATTGAGGATTCTTAACCGGGGCCCACCGCCGTAACCGGGGGCCCACCGCCGTAACCGGGGGCCCACCAAGGCGGGCCTACACCTTCCCACCCCACCCAGGGTCCATGTCTAGTTGTTTTATCATGGACTCTCTCCCTGCAAGACCGCGGTTATATTCCCGCTCTGCTCAGTGAAGCACAAGGGAGATACATTCCCGCTTATGGGTAAAATGGAGATCAGCAATTCCAACATCACTGCATCAAACAGCAGATTGATGATTCTCGGGGATGATCCTGGGGGTACTTACAGTTCAAGTAGTTTGGGTTCGCCAGACACTGAACGAACTCCAGCTCCATCTGGAAACGCAGCTTTGCCTGTTCCTCTGAACCCGGGGCGAAGGGGAGGGAGGGGGGTAAGAAAAAAAGGACAAATTTATTTTCTCATTATTTAAATTCGAATGCAGCGTGATACTTGTTGCTGTCGGCACAACTCTAAATGGGGGAGGATGGAGGAAATCACAGCGCTGTAATCGCTGGCACTCAGACTGGAGCCTGGGTCAGTAACAAGTGGAGGAGAGAGAGGGTCGAGATGTGGAACAGCCTGTCCCGATTACCTCTGAACCAATTCGGAGACACATAGGAAAATTCAGCCCCTCGAGCCTGTTCTGCCATTCAATTAGATCATGGCTGATCTGTTAGAACTTATAAAGAAACAACTTGCATTTCGATCACGCCTTTCACCACCTCAGGACGTCCCAAAGCGTGTTACAGCCAACGAGATACTTTTGAAGTGTAGATGCTGGTGTGATGTAGGAATCGTAGCAGCCAATTTCCTACATTACAACAGTGACTACACCTCAAAACTACTTCATTGACAGTGATGCACTCTGGAATGTCCTGAAAGGCGCTATATAAATGCAAGTTCTTTCTTCAGGGAATATACACCGCGTTTTCCTATAAATTGGCCTCAGATTTGTCCTGTTTCCCCCCATTCCTATGAGTTAGAAGTTGAGGTGGCTGTGGTCCGTTCTCCTCTTTCTATTCTACATTCATCTACTGCATGTTGGAGCCACCAGCTCACTTTCTCTCTTTCCCCTTCGATCCCTTCTCTCCAGTGAGTGACAGTGCCGGGATTGAGGAGTTTCAGCAGGGCAGTGTACTATGGGTAAGTGATACCACCACAGGATGACAAAGCAGTCCAACCGACGCTGAGAGAGCGTCACAACTCCTTCCACGGATGCATTCTGAGAGTTCCTCTTGTTTGCCTAGCTCTGTGACTAATTTAACCCACTGTGGGATTTGATCATATGGAGAAAGACGACTCCTGCCCTTGAACAGTCCCACCTCTCTCCTGCACTCAAACACCTTACTGGGCTCGTTCTGTGCCCCGGCCGGGCGAACAGACCAGGAGGGCCCCAGTTAGAAAAGATAGAAAGAACTTGCATCTATAGATTGCAGTTGGCAAAACTGTAGGGCTAATTTCCTCCTACACTTTCCCACCCCACCCAGGGTCCATGTCTGGTTATTCCATTATGGAGTCTCCCCATCAGTCCCTCTCCTGTTGGTGTTCAGAGGGATTTAGGTGTCCTTGTACACAAAGTACAGAAAGTTAGTATGCAGGTACAGCAAGCAATTAGGAAGGCAAATAAGCATGTTGGCCTTTATTGCAAGAGGGTTGGAGTACAAGAGTAAGGAAGTCTTACTACAATTGTACAGGGCTTTGGAGAGACCTCACCTGGAGTACTATGTATAGTTTTGGTCTCCTTATCTAAGGAAGGATATACTTGCCTTAGAGGGGGTGCAATGAAGGTTCACTAGATTGATTCCTGGGATGAGAGGGTTGTCCTATGAGGAAAGATTGAGTAGAACGGGCCGATACTCTCTGGAGTTTAGAAGAATGAGAGGTGATCTCATTGAAAAATATAAGATTTTGAGGGAGCTTCACAGGGTAGATGCTGAGAGGCTGTTTCCCCCGGCTGGAGAGTCCAGAACTAGGGGGCATAGTCTCAGAATAAGGGGTCGGCCATTTAGGACTGAGATAAGGAGAATTTCTTCACTTAGAGGGTTGTGAATCTTTGGAATTCTCTACCCCAGAGGGCTGTGAATGCTGTGTCGTTGAATATATTCAAGGCTGAGATCGATAGTTTTTTGGACTCTAGGGGAATTACAGGATACGGGGGATCAGGTGGGAAAGTGGAGTTGAGGTCAAAGATCAGCCATGATCTGATTGACCATATGGCCTACTCCTGCTCCTATTTCTTATGTTCTTATCTGGCACCTTTCACAAGCTCAGGATGTCCCAAAGCACTTTACAGCCAATTTAGTATTTTTGAAGTGTAGTCACTTCACTTGTAATGCAGGAAACGCAGCAGCCAATGTGTGTACAGCAAGGTCCCACAAACAGCAACGTGATAATGAGCAGATAATCTGTTTTTAGTGGTGTTGGTTGAGGGATCAATATAGACCCAAGACACTGGGGAGAAACTCCCCCCTGCTCTTCTTCAAACTAGTGCAGTGGGATCTTTTACGTCCACCTGAGGAGGGCAGACGTCTGCTTAACGTCTCATCCGAAAGATGGCATCTCTGACAGTGCAGCGCTCCCTCGGTACTGGCACAGGGAGGGTCGGCCTGGATTACGGGGGCTCAAGACTCGGGAGTGGGGGCTCGAACCCACGGCCTTCTGACTCCGAGGCGAGAGTGCGACCCACCGCGCCACGGCTGGCACCAGTCGGCTGAGGCAGAGGCCTCATATGGGTCTTAAAGTCCCAGGTTAGAGAAGGGGAAAGCAGCCAGGGGTTCCCTCTCCTGGGAACCCTCTGGTGGTGAGTGTTTGTGTGTGGGGATGTCAGGTGAAGGCAGGATCAGGCTCAGGTGTGGTGCCTTCCACTGCCTGGGCTCACATATAAAGAACAGCCCCTGGATGGGGGAAGGTTATCAGAGGGTCGCCAGGGCCAATGGAACCTGTACCCCAGCCACTCAGCACCCCTTCCCCACATCCAGTACCAAGGCTAAAACAGCTGCAAGGTCCTCACTTCCGCCCCGCTGTTGCCCCGCGACCCCAATTTCCGCCCCGCACCAGGTCACGTGACCAGCCTAACTTCCGCCCCCTTCCCGTTACCTGTCTCGGCGCCGCCGGTTGGGGCCGCCGCCATTGCTCTTTTCAGCCCGCCGCCTCCTCTCGCCCGAAGGAAATGCGGTGGAAGCAGCCGCTCCGGTCTAACCACGGTTGACGGCAGTGCTGGTCGGTACTAGTTACAACGTGCTCTAACCAGTATAACTTAGCGGGAACTGATTTAACTAATCGGCCGCTCGCGTCGGCGGCGCTCCCCTCCGTCGAACAACAACAACAGCGGTCGGAGGAAGTGACGCCGCTCGGAACAGCGACACCGGGAGGCGGGGCGCTGCTGCCCCCTGGGCTGGAGGGGCAGCGCCGCGGTACTGCAAGCAGGGGGCAGCAATACACATGGTAAGGGCAACCAGCTTATATACAAACATACTTTACACAGATAAAGGCAATAATCTAAAGCAATAATAATAATAATCACAAACAGAGTTGGGTATATATTTATAGCTGAGAGATTAGCTCATTGGTCGCATTTGCAAGGCAAAGTGGTCACCTAATCCCCAATGTAGAAGAGATGTCACTGTGAGCAGTGTATACAGTATACTAGACTAGACTAGACTAGAGTGTTGGGTGTTTGGCTGTCAGCCCTGGCTCTATGAGTCAGCAGGTCGTGGGTTCAAGTCCCACTCTAGAGACTAAAGCACAAAATCCAGGCTGACACTCCCAGTGTAATACTGAGGGAGCGTCGGAGGGTCGGCACCGAGGGAGCGTCGGAGGGTCGGCACCGAGGGAGCGTCGGAGGGTCGGCACCGAGGGAGCGTCGGAGGGTCGGCACCGAGGGAGCGTCGGAGGGTCGGCACCGAGGGAGCGCCGCGCCATCGGAGGGTCGGCACCGAGGGAGCGCCGCGCTGTCGGAGGTGCCGTCTTTCGGATGAGACGTTAAACCGAGGCCCCGTCTGCCCTCTCTGGTGGACGTAAAAGATCCCACGGCCACTATTTCAAAGAAGAGCAGGGGCGTTCTCCCATTGTGCTGGGGCCAGTATTTATCCCTCGATCAACGTCACTAAAAACAGATGGTTTGGTCATTTAGCTTATTGCTGCTTGTGGGATCTTGCTGTGCACAAATAGGCTGCCGCAGCGCTCCCTCTGTACTGCCCCTCCGACGGTGCGGCGCTCCCTCTGTATTGCCCCCCCGACGGTGCGGCGCTCCCTCAGTACTGCCCCCCCAACGGTGCGGCGCTCCCTCAGTACTGCCCCTCCAACGGTGCGGCGCTCCCTCAGTACTGCCCCTCCGACGGTGCGGCGCTCCCTCAGTACTGCCCCTCCGACGGTGCGGCGCTCCCTCAGTACTGCCCCTCCGACAGTGCGGCGCTCCCTCTGTACTGCCCCTCCGACGGTGCGGCGCTCCCTCAGTACTGCCCCTCCGACAGTGCAGCGCTCCCTCTGTACTGCCCCTCCGACGGTGCGGCGCTCCCTCTGTACTGCCCCTCCGACGGTGCGGCGCTCCCTCAGTACTGACCCTCCGACGGTGCGGCGCTCCCTCTGTACTGCCCCTCCGACGGTGCGGCGCTCCCTCTGTACTGCCCCTCCGACGGTGCGGCGCTCCCTCAGTACTGACCCTCCGACGGTGCGGCGCTCCCTCGGTATTACACTGGGAGTGTCAGCCTGGATTTTGTGCTTTAGTCTCTAGAGTGGGACTTGAACGCACGACCTGCTGACTACACTTCAAAAAGTCTTTCATTGGCTGTGAAGTGCTTTGGGACTGAGGTTGTGAAAGGCGCTATATAAATGCAAGATTTCTCCCTTGTGTTTATCGAGCTTCCCCTTAAATGTATCTACACTATTCGCCTCAACTACTCCTTGTGGGAGCGAGTTCCACATTCTCACCACTCTCTGGGTAAAGAAGTTTTCCCTGAATTCACTATTGGATTTATTAGTGACTATCTTATATTTATGACCACTGGTTTTGGTCTCCCCACAAGTGGAAACATTTTCTCTACATCTACCCTATCGAACCCTTTCATTATCTTAAAGACCTCTATCAGGTCACCCCTCAGTCTTCTCTTTTCTCGAGCAAAAAGCTCCAGCCTGTTCAGCCTTTCCTGATAAGGATGATACCAGAACTGAGAGAATATACTTGTGAATCTTTTTTGCACCATGTCGAGTGTATCTATATCCTTTTTATAATATGGGGACCAGAACTGTGCACAGTACTCCAAGTGTGGTCTAACCAAGGTTCTATACAAGTATAACATAATTTCTCTGCTTTTCAATTCTATCCCTCTAGAAATGAACCCCAGTGCTTGTTTTGCCTTTTTTATGGCCTTATTAATCTACGTCGCTGCTTTCAGTGATTTGTGTATCTGTACCCCCAAATCCCTCTGCTCCTCTACCCCATTTTGACTCTTATTATCCGAGCAGTCTGTGGCCTCCTTATTCTTCCCACCAAAATACACCACCTCACATTCACCTATATTGAAATTCATTTGCCAATCGCATGCCCGTTCTGCAAGTTTATTAAGGTCCTCTTGTAATTTGTCGCTGTCCTCCTCAGTATTAACCACACCTCCCAATTTGGTTGACCTGATATTATGAAAGGATTTGATTGGGTTTGTTTCTGATTGCGCCCTTTGTAAAGCACCTTGGGACGTTTCTCTAAGTTAAAGGTGCTGTATAAAATGCAAGTTTCAGATCTCCAATAAATGTTGTACTTGGCTTTTTACTTGCTATTTTTAAGTGTATTCACGTTTTCGATGCAATTTGGGCACCTGGAAATCACACACCAAGGATTCAGCTGCGATCAGGCTGACCTTCCGTATTGTGGCTCCCTCTCTCAGTCGTTCATAAATTGGGTACGGCACAGAATGAATCTTACTTTCAAAACAAGAACAGTGATTGTGAAACCAGCTTTTATTTTTATAGCTCCCGCTGCACTCTACACGTAAGGCTGACTCTCTCTCTTTCAGAGTGAGGCTGAGCTGATAAGGAGAGGCAGAGATTGAGTTGGGGACTCTCCAAGGGACAATCTCTTACTTCAGCCTCCTGTGTTCCCTTATTCCTTGCTGCATAATACGGTTTGTAGTTATTTTTTCTGCCTGCCGGCCCGTCTGTCTGTCGGTTCCAGAGGAGCAGGCCTCCGTCTGTCTGTCGGTTCCAGAGGAGCAGGCCTCCGTCTGTCTGTCGGTTCCAGAGGAGCAGGCCTCCGTCTGTCTGTCGGTTCCAGAGGAGCAGGCCTCCGTCTGTCTGTCGGTTCCAGAGGAGCAGGCCTCCGTCTGTCTGTCGGTTCCAGAGGAGCAGGCCTCCGTCTGTCTGTCGGTTCCAGAGGAGCAGGCCTCCGTCTGTCTGTCGGTTCCAGAGGAGCAGGCCTCCGTCTGTCTGTCGGTTCCAGAGGAGCAGGCCTCTGCCTGCCGGCCGGCCGGTTTATCTGTCTGTTCCAGACGAGTGGGCCTCTGTCTGTCTGTCGGTTCCAGACGAGTGGGCCTCTGTGTCTTCACATGGGCCCACACCCCGGGGGAGGGGAATTTACAGTGCCCATTTGCCCCTCTCGCCTGACCCAGTTCTGAGCAGTTGAGGCAAAACTGACTCCTACACATGTTATTTTAGATCACGTCGGGTTTCCTGTGCTTTAGGGTTAATGTTACGCTGACCAGAGCTATTGATACCGGGAACTGGACGGACACGGTGACACCGCACAGGGAGCGGGACGGACACGGTGACACCGCAGCACAGGGAGCGGGACGGACACGGTGACACCGCACAGGGAGCGGGACGGACACGGTGACACCGCACAGGGAGCGGGACGGACACGGTGACACCGCACAGGGAGCGGGACGGACACGGTGACACCGCACAGGGAGCGGGACGGACACGGTGACACCGCACAGGGAGCGGGACGGACACGGTGACACCGCAGCACAGGGAGCGGGACGGACACGGTGACACCGCACGGGGAGCGGGACGGACACGGTGACACCGCACGGGGAGCGGGACGGACACGGTGACACCGCACGGGGAGCGGGACGGACACGGTGACACCGCACGGGGAGCGGGACGGACACGGTGACACCGCACGGGGAGCGGGACGGACACGGTGACACCGCACGGGGAGCGGGACGGACACGGTGACACCGCACGGGGAGCGGGACGGACACGGTGACACCGCACGGGGAGCGGGACGGACACGGTGACACCGCACGGGGAGCGGGACGGACACGGTGACACCGCACGGGGAGCGGGACGGACACGGTGACACCGCACGGGGAGCGGGACGGACACGGTGACACCGCACGGGGAGCGGGACGGACACGGTGACACCGCACGGGGAGCGGGACGGACACGGTGACACCGCACGGGGAGCGGGACGGACACGGTGACACCGCACGGGGAGCGGGACGGACACGGTGACACCGCACGGGGAGCGGGACGGACACGGTGACACCGCACGGGGAGCGGGACGGACACGGTGACACCGCACGGGGAGCGGGACGGACACGGTGACACCGCACGGGGAGCGGGACGGACACGGTGACACCGCACGGGGAGCGGGACGGACACGGGGACCACTACGGGTAAATGGAGTTAGGATCCAGATCAGCCATCATCTCATTGAATGGCAGAACAGACTCGAGGGGCTGAACGGCCTCCTCCTGTTCCTATGCTCTGTAATATTATTGTCAGGGACACAGTACGGCCCAGGGAGCCAGCAATTTAAGGGTTAAAGATCACCTGCAAATCCCTGATGGACTGGCAGGGTTTGTTTTTCTGGTTTATGTGCAGTGCAGAAATTTAAGACTGCGGATAGTGGAGCCTAGAATCCTCTGAGAGGCAGTGACTCCACGTCTCAGGCTCACACCGTAGCCCTGCCGGGAATACAGATCGACCTGCCCCAGCTCATCTATCCAGAGAGACCCTGTAGTCCCACCACACCGTCCAACTCATCCTTAAATGGTTCCAGAGTGTTTCCCCCCCAACTGCCCTTCCCAGAAAGACACTCTGTCTGAAGAACTTCCTGACACCAGCCTCAAATTCTGACCCTGGTTCTTGCTGTCACAGTTTAGTTTCGAAGCAATGTTGGGAATTTACGTTCTCCGTGGCTGATGTAAACAACCCTGAGAGGCTCCCTCTACATCACCTCCTTTAAAGTCTTTCCTCCTAACTCTGGTCAATCTGACCCCTGGCGATCGGTCTCCCCCCTGCCCCCTGCCCCCTTGCCCCCTTGCCCCCGCTCCCCGCTCCGCCTCCAGTGTTTGAAACATCTCCCTCGTGTTCCGACAACCAGAACTGGACGTGGTGTTCACGGTGGGGTCTGACCAGAGCCCGGTGTGGTCAGCAGCCCCCATCTCTTTTATATATGGCTCCAAACTGTTGATTGTTGCTCTGCGGTGAGTGGTTACGCTGCGTTTTGAGGCTGCCACGTTTCCCCCCGATCTCATTCATCCTTGGCTGTTACACCACTCGTGGAGTACGTGTGTCACCTGTTTATTCTTCCCTAGATTACATTTCCTCTACCATTGACCTGCCACTCACGTATTTTATCCCGTTGATCTGAATGGCCTCCTCCTGTTCGTTTGTGTTTTAATTCGGTTTTAAATCGCAGGGTGCAGTGACCGCAGATATACTTCTCCCTCGACTAGACTGTTCGCAACCTCCGCGTCCTATTTGATCCTGAGCCGAGCTTCCGACCCCGTATCCCCTCCATCACCAAGACCGCCTACTTCCACTTCTCACATCGTCCGTCTCCGCCCCTGCCTCAGCCCATCTGCTGCTGAAACCCTCATCCATGCCTTTGTTACCTTCAGACTCGACTATTCCAACGCTCTCCTGCCCGGCCTCCCACCTTGTGTAAACTTGAGCTCATCCAAAACTCTGCTGCCCGTATCCTAACTCGCACCAAGTCCCGTTCACCCATCACCCCCTGTGCTCGCTGACCTACATTGGCTCCCGGTCCGGGAACACCTCGATTTTAAAATTCTCATCCTCATGTTCAAATCCCTCCATGGCCCTCGCCCCCCTCCCTATCTCTGTAACCTCCTCCAGCCCAACAACCCTCCGAGATCTCTGCGCTCCTCCAATTCTGGCCTTTTGTGCATCCCCGATTTTAATCGCTCCACCATTGGCGGCCGTGCCTTCAGCTGCCTGGGCCCCGAGCTCTGGAATTCCCTCCCTAAACCTCTCTGCCTCTCTCTCCTCCTTTAAGACGCTCCTTAAAACCTACCTCTTTGACCAAGCTTTTGGTCACCTGGCCTAATATCTCCTTATGTGGCCTGTTGTCAAATTTTGTTTGATTTCACTCCTGTGAAGCACCTTGGGACGTTTTACTACTTTAAAGGCACAAAATAAATGCAAGTCAGTCTGTCCAGTATGTGTCCTGTCTGCCTCGTGTGGTTTGTGTGCGCGTGTGGTTTGTGTGTGCTTGTACGCCTGTCTCTCTATCTGCCTCCTCTGTGTTTGTCTGTCTCTCTCTCGCTGGTCCATTCCCTACAGATAACCAGCGTTCCTTATTTTCCTTTCTGCACTCCTGACTGGGATCATCTCATTTCCCCAGAGTGTGTTGACACATCTCATCTTAACTCACCAATCCCTTCAACGCTTGTTTAAAAACTGTTTCCCATCACAGGTAGCGGCCTCTGCCCGCGGGGAGGATGGAACCGGTGATCTGGTGGATTCGGCAGAGCTTTAAGTCGGTGCAAGATCTCACTTCAGACAGTATGGAGCGGCAGATTGCGGAGAATCGGGATCAGATGCTGCTGCTGGTGAGGAGCACCGAATGAATCTTATATATTGTGTGTGTGTGATAGATAATATACACAAAACCTTACATAGAATATATATTGTGTGTGTGTGTATCAAATTTTGTCTGATAATCATTCCTGTGAAGTTCCTTGGGACGTTTTACTATGTTAGAGGCATGATATAAATACAAGTTTTGTGTGTATAAATAGTGGTGAGAATGTGGAACTCACTCCCACAAGGAGTAGTTGAGGTGAATAGTGTAGAGGCATTTAAGGGGAAGCTGGATAAACACATGAGGGAGAAAGGAATAGAAGGATATGCTGATAGGGTGAGATGAAGTAGGGAGGGAGGAGGCTCGTGTGGAGCATAAACACCAGCATAGACCAGTTGGGCCGAATGGCCTGTTTCTGCTGTACATTCTGTGTATATATAAAATTTTACATGGAATATCTATATTGTGTGTGTGCCTTACAACCCGTCAAAATTTTGTAGGCTCCTATCAGGTCATCCCATAACCGTCTCAACCCCTCCACTCTCTCAATCACTGTGACCCCCCTCCTCCCTGGTAACAACCCAGTCAATCTACCCTGCACCGTACCACTGATTTCCCCAAACTGCACCCACTCCTCCAACTCGGGCCTAATTCTCGACCTGATACCATTCTGTGATTGGTGAATGAGGGAGCTGCTTTTGGTTTATTTTCCTGCCTAAATTTAACGAGCCTTGTGCAGCAAATGGAGGACGTAGCACGAGGTTCGGCTTAAAACAGCTCGGGTATATTGTGCATCTTATTGATCACACCATCTCCATCAGCCACTCTCTCTCTCGCCCGCGCCCTCTGACCCCTTCCTTTGTCAATCAACAACAACACCTTGCATTTATATAGCGCCTTTTAACGTAGTAAAACGTCCCAAGGCATTTCACAGGAGCGATTATCAAACAAAATTTGACACCGAGTCACATAGAGATATTTGGACAGATGAGGGTCAAAGAGGTAGGTTTTAAGGAGCCTCTGAAAGGAGGAGAGAGAGATACAGCAGCGGAGAGGATTAGGGAGGGAATTCCAGAGCTTAGGGCCCAGGCAGCTGAAGGCACGGCCGCCAATGGTGGAGTGAAGGAAATTGAGGCTGCGCAAGAGGCCAGAATTGGAGGAGCGCTGCGATCGTGGAGGGTTGTAGGGCTGGAGGAGGTTACAGGGATAGGGAGGGGGCGAGGCCATGGAGGGATTTGAAATCAAGGATGAGAATTTTAAAATCGAGGTGTTCCCGGACCGGGAGCCAATGTAGGTCAGCGAGCACAGGGGGTGATGGGTGAACGGGACTTGGTGCGAGTTAGGATACGGGCAGCAGAGTTTTGGATGAGCTCAAGTTTACGGAGGGTGGAAGATGGGAGGCCGGGCAGGAGAGCGTTGGAATAGTCGAGTCTGGAAGTAACAAAGGCAGGGATGAGGGTTTCAGCAGCAGATGAGCTGAGACGGGGGCAGAGACGGGCGACGTTACAGAGGTGGAAGTAGGCGGTCTCGGTGATTGAGGGGATAGGGGGTCGGAAGCTCATCTCAGGGTCAAATAGGAGGCGAAGGTCGCGAACTGTCTGGTTCAGCCTCAGACAGCGGCCAGGGAGAGGGATGGAGTCAGTGGCTGGGGAACGGAGTTTGTGGCAGGGACCGAAGACAATGGCCTTGATGAGGGTTAGCTGGCTGCCTCCATCACAAATGTGGGGCCAAATCTGCAGCAAAAACATTGGGTGGGTCCACCGCAAGACAGAGTGAGCATTTCTAACTATATGTCAGTGAGTTCAGAATAATTCAGTACCTCCCTCCTCACTGGTAATTAGAGAAATTATTACAGGCAAATCTACAGACGGGCGGGGGGGAAATTACATTTCAAGATAGAACTCAAACAAAGAAAGGCTTCATTCCACAACCTTCACAAAGCAGCAATCACCACACAGACTGCAGCTAGGAGTGGGAATTCGTCCAAAGTTCTCGCTCTTTAAATAAATTAGTTTTGATGGTGTCTCAAATACTTATCTCGGCCCCATCCTCTTCTACCAGTGATCAACACTCCCAGGGCAGGTACAGCACGGGTTAGATACAGAGTAAAGCTCCCTCTACACTGTCCCATCAAACACTCCCAGGGCAGGCACAGCACGGGTTAGATACAGAGTAAAGCTCCCTCTACACTGTCCCATCAAACACTCCCAGGGCAGGTACAGCACGGGTTAGATACAGAGTAAAGCTCCCTCTACACTGTCCCATCAAACACTCTCAGGGCAGGTACAGGGTTAGATACAGAGTAAAGCTCCCTCTACACTGTCCCATCAAACACTCTCAGGGCAGGTACAGGGTTAGATACAGAGTAAAGCTCCCTCTACACTGTCCCATCAAACACTCCCAGGGCAGGTACAGCACGGGTTAGATACAGAGTAAAGCTCCCTCTACACTGTCCCATCAAACACTCTCAGGGCAGGTACAGGGTTAGATACAGAGTAAAGCTCCCTCTACACTGTCCCATCAAACATTCTCAGGGCAGGTACAGGATGGAAGAGCAGAATCTGAAACTCCACGTTCCTGGTCTCAGAATGTCTCCCTGTTGTTCCAGGATGCTCGGAGTCCGGCTGAATATGAAGTCAGTCACCTGGAAGGAGCCGTTCGCATTGACCCAGACTCCACCAACATGGACCATGTGGTCAAGCAGCTGGGCCTGGCAGGTAGGGACAGTCTAATTCTCCCCGCCCCGTGCTCTCATTAATCACTTGACCCCTTCTGCAGTCTGTTCAGGACGACACTATCCAGGCCCCAGCCTGGGAAACGGTTCTGCAACACACACAGACCAAATGGGGGGTTACAAACAGCCCAGACTCTGGGCAGGTCTGAACAGGACCTCTTGAAATCCTAATGACCAGACTGAAAAGGCCAGCCTCTGTTTCCATTCTCCTGGACCTGTGCTCTCGGACTTGCTGCTTACTACAGGGTCAAGGTATCCGGCCGTCTCTGACTGTTCCTCCATGTTTTATACGACCCCCCCCCACCGTTAATTAACCCGACCCACAGTTGCTCCTGACCATCTCCTTTTTGTGTCTCTATCACTTTATTTTGGTTCGCAGTTAATTAACTCTCTGTTCTCAGGTTTACAGACTGGCTCTTGTGTTCACCTGAGATCAAATCATCTCTTTTTCTCCTTGCCAAATTCTCTCTCACTAGGAGACTGCCTGCACAGCATTAATCCACTCCTCGTCATTTAATGGAGGATTATTTCATTTCAGTTCTTACTGGAAGGGATCAATAAACCAAAGATCATTTTACTGGGTCATGTCCCATGGGTTATTATAAAGGTTCCTAGACGCCCCCTCCCTCTGTCCCCCCGCCTCTTCCTCTCCACACATTCCCCCTCCTCTCCTCCTATTGGGTGGGTGGAATTGAAGGTTATAGTGAGGAGGTGGGGGCGGAGGGACGGGGGGGGGGGAAGGAGGTGGGGGCGGAGGGACGGGGGGGGGGGAAGGAGGTGGGGGGGGGGGAAGGAGGTGGGGGGGGGGAAGGAGGTGGGGGCGGAGTGACGGGGGGGGGGAAGGAGGTGGGGGCGGAGTGACGGTGGGGGCGGAGGGACGGGGGGGGAAGGAGGTGGGGGCGGAGGGGGGGGGGTAAAGGAGGTGGGGGCGGAAGGAGGTGGGGGCGGAGGGACGGGGGGGGGAAGGAGGTGGGGGCGGAGGGACGGGGGGGGGGTAAAGGAGGTGGGGGCGGAAGGAGGTGGGGGCGGAGGGACGGGGGGGGGAAGGAGGTGGGGGCGGAGGGACGGGGGGGGGTAGGAGGTGGGGGCGGAGGGACGGGGGGGGGTAGGAGGTGGGGGCGGAGGGACGGTGGGGGGAAGGAGGTGGGGGCGGAGGGACGGTGGGGGGAAGGAGGTGGGGGCGGAGGGACGGGGGGGGAAGGAGGTGGGGGCGGGGGGGGGAAGGAGGTGGGGACGGGGGGGCGGAGGGACGGTGGGGGGAAGGAGGTGGGGGCGGAGGGACGGGGGGGGGGAAGGAGGTGGGGGCGGAGGGACGGGGGGGGGGAAGGAGGTGGGGGCGGAAGGAGGTGGGGGCGGAAGGAGGTGGGGGCGGAGGGACGGGGGGGGGGAAGGAGGTGGGGGCGGAGGGACGGGGGGGGTAGGAGGTGGGGGCGGAGGGACGGTGGGGGGAAGGAGGTGGGGGCGGAGGGACGGGGGGGGAAGGAGGTGGGGGCGGGGGGGGGAAGGAGGTGGGGGCGGGGGGGGGAAGGAGGTGGGGACGGGGGGGCGGAGGGACGGTGGGGGGAAGGAGGTGGGGGCGGAGGGACGGGGGGGGGAAGGAGGTGGGGGCGGAGGGACGGGGGGGGGAAGGAGGTGGGGGCGGAGGGACGGGGGGGGGAAGGAGGTGGGGGCGGAGGGACGGGGGGGGGGAAGGAGGTGGGGGCGGAGGGACGGGGGTCGAGGAGGTGGGGTTGGTCTTTTGGAAAGGGGCAGGGTTGTTTTGCCAAATGGCCTTTTCCTGTAGCTATGAATCCTTGTGTTTTGATTGGGCTCCAGGCTCGCAGTTGGATCACACTGAGCCTCTCACCATGCAGCCCCCAGGCTGGCGTGTCTCAGGGCAGCTCCTCCTCTTCATTCTACGTACGTGTTCTTTTGCCATTTTATGTTTTTTTTTGCAGATTGTAAAGAGGTCAGGGCCGTGGTGTGTTACTGCACCGTGGGATATCGCTCCTCCAAAGTGGCTCAGAAACTCAACGAGTTCCTAGCGAGCGATTCCGGCCAAGGCCTGCGCGGGTCGCTGAAGGTTTACAACCTGGAGGGGGGTCTGGTGAAGTGGGCCAACGAGAGGAAGCCCATCGTGGATGGCACGAACCAGCCCACAAGCCTGGTTCACCCCTACAACACGATGTGGGGTCAGCTCCTGGCGCCCGAGTTCAGGGCTCGTATCTAAGCGGAAGGTTCTTGGCTTCGAGTATTCCGGTCCCACGGGATTCCTGGTACATCGGGAAATTAGAATAATGCAATCTCGGCATCAGTGGGAATCATACACTGGAATTCTGCACTGTGCTCGCGTTGGAAAGGGGTTAATCAGACTGATTTGAAGATTGCTAATGTTACACAGAATCTGCTTTCTCTTTAATATTTACCTTTTGCCTCTTCAGTGAGTCTCGGTTAGAAAAAATGAAAGTTTAATCATAAAACAAACTTGCTTTATTTTACGTGCATGTATGTATAATTTAGATGCAGTGACCACTGGACTGTTGAATTAAGTGATGGTCAAGGCAATGGTCAGTTTAGACAATAACCCTAATCAAACGACATTTTAGTGACCTACCGCAGGGAACTTTAATTAGTTGATGACGAGTTCTGCAGAAGGAAACATTTGCGAATACGTCATCCTTTTCAGGAGCAGGTGACTGGTGGGGGATGGCAAGTTAACAAATCGGGGAGTTGAACCGGCCTGTGGAAAAAGAACTCGTTAAAACTGAAGTTATTGTACAGACACAGGACAGGAAAACTCCCTCTGATCTTTCAAAGTCCGGGAGTGTGAGTCAGGTTAAGGTAGTTACAGAGCTGTGTGCAGCAAGAAATGGCCAATCAACTCGGTGCTGAACAACAACTGTGTCGTGTAACGATAAAACATACAAAGTGTCACTTAGAAAGGGTGGAGAGAGAAAAAGGTATAAAAGGTGGGTGTTGGGACAGATAACTTTGGAATTCAATTAAGGTCCAATCGGCCTGTGAAACCGGAGCTCGGGACCGTGACGTGTGGATTCTCCGGTTAAACACTCGGAAGGTTTTGCCGTAAGCGCTGCTGTTAAGTGTATGTTTAATTA
This sequence comes from Heptranchias perlo, assembly GCF_035084215.1. NCBI lineage: Eukaryota > Metazoa > Chordata > Chondrichthyes > Hexanchiformes > Hexanchidae > Heptranchias > Heptranchias perlo. Next base: position 38,514,698 of record NC_090352.1, read on the forward strand.
TTGTTGATTATTATTGTATGATTAATAAATCTGTGACATCTAACATTCAATGCTGTGAACCCTATTATTTTGAGAAGTAAATTATGAGTAAGACCACCCATCCTTTAATACTTGATAACAGAATCACGCATCATTCCCCCCTCCCCTGAAGGCGCTGACTCTCCCTGGGCTACAGTCCCTGAAGGTGCTGACTCTCCCTGGGGTACAGTCCCTGAAGGTGCTGACTCTCCCTGGGGTACAGTCCCTGAAGGTGCTGACTCTCCCTGGGGTACAGTCCCTCAAGGTGCTGACTCTCCCTGGGGTACAGTCCCTGGAGGCACTGACTCTCCCTGGGGCACAGTCCTCCCCTTGGGACCTTCCTGCTTTGCATGGCTCAGTACCGATGGAGAGAATATGGATCAGCCAGTTTCTGGAATTGAATCAACTGTATACTAACCTATGAAATAAAGAAATCTGTGACTAACCATTTACATCAGGAACTATCAGTGTGTCAGTATGATGCATTGTGCGTCTGAGGATACTCAGCTCAGATTGGCTGCTATTATTTCTGGGATCTGAATCAATTCTGAAGGAGTCTGTAATCGCTTCGGATCAGTATTTAGTGAAGTGGATTCTGACAGAGCGGCTGAAATTTACCCTCGCTATTTATTAACACCAAGGGTTAGATCTCGACTCTGCAATAGTGTAAAAGGGGTAAAAATAGCAAATCAGCTGCCCGCTTTCAGTTGAAGTCAACGGAAATAATAATCGGGGAGTGTTACTGGTTTTATACTATCGCGGAGTCGAGATCTAATCCCACTCAGGGTTAATGGTTCCTCTTTCTCCATTGCTTTCCCTTTTTAAATGTCTGACTTTACACACAGTGAAACACTGGGCAAAGTGAACACAGCTAGACATTGAGCTGAATAGAACGGGCCCCCTCGGTGATATCTCTGTGAGTGTGTCAGCCTGAGATTCACTTTAAATCATTTAAATAACATATGCATGCATTGGTGAAATGATATGTTATTATTTATTTTTAGACATAACAGAGGCTTGCCCTGGTGATTATTGAGTGAAGCTCAGTTCTGTTCCCTGCAGCTGAAAATTCTCCAACATTTTATCACCAGAATATGGCAGCTTTGGCATTGAAGGGAAATTGTATGGATGCAGGCTCCCAGCATGGAGCCTCGCCCATCAGGGAGCACACAGGTAAACACAGGTACAATGCACCCTACAATATCGCAATGGTGAATGTAGAATCGGCAATCGTATCCGGTGTTTAAAATGATAAAAAGATTCAATAGGGTCGATAGAGAGAAACTATTTCCTCTGGTGGGGGGAGTCCAGAACAAGGGGGCAAAATCTTAAAATTAGAGCCAGGCCGTTCAGGAGTGAAATCAGGAAGCACTTTTTCACACAAAGGGGAGTGGAAATCTGGAACTCTCTTCCCCCCCTAAAAGGCTGTGGATGCTGGGGGTCAATTGGAGCTTTCAAAACTGAGATCGATAGATTTTTGTTGGGTATCGAGGGATACGGAGCAAAGGAGGGTAAATGGAGTTACGGTACAGATCAGCCAAAGTTACACCAGGAGATCGGGGGCAGAATGGCGGATCAGGCTGAATGGCCTCCTCCTGTTCCTATTAAGGGATGTGTAGAATCAGCAATCATAAACGGCAAAAGGAGATAAAGATTAGGTACCTGTGCCTGGCAAGGGGGTTATATAGAACAGCTGTACATGATGGGGTATATAGAACAGCTGTACATGATGTGGGGGAATATAGAACAGCTGTATCTGGCGAGGGGGGATATGGAACATCTGTATCTGGCGAGGGGGGATATGGAACAGCTGTATCTGGCGAGGGGGGAGATAGAACAGCTGTATCTGGCGAGGGGGGATATAGAACAGCTGTATCTGGCGAGGGGGGATATAGAACAGCTGTATCTGGCGAGGGGGGATATAGAACAGCTGTATCTGGCAAGGGGGGGAGATAGAACAGCTGTACATGATGGGGTATATAGAACAGCTGTACATGATGGGGTATATAGAACAGCTGTACATGATGTGGGGGAATATAGAACAGCTGTATCTGGCGAGGGGGGATATGGAACATCTGTATCTGGCGAGGGGGGATATGGAACAGCTGTATCTGGCGAGGGGGGAGATAGAACAGCTGTATCTGGTGAGGGGGGATATAGAACAGCTGTATCTGGCAAGGGGGGAGATAGAACAGCTGTACATGATGGGGTATATAGAACAGCTGTACATGATGGGGTATATAGAACAGCTGTACATGATGGGGTATATAGAACAGCTGTACATGATGTGGGAGAATATAGAACAGCTGTATCTGGCGAGGGGGGATATAGAACAGCTGTATCTGGCGAGGGGGGATATAGAACAGCTGTATCTGGCGAGGGGGGGATATAGAACAGCTGTATCTGGCGAGGGGGATATAGAACAGCTGTATCTGGCGAGGGGGGATATAGAACAGCTGTATCTGGCGAGGGGGGGATATAGAACAGATGTATCTGGCGAGGGGGGATATAGAACAGCTGTATCTGGCGAGGGGGGATATAGAACAGATGTACACACGATACAGTGAACAGGACAGGGGACCGGGTGCTACCAAAGGGCATGTTAAATATCCTTAAGGGGCTGCCCCCGATCTCCTGGTGTAACTTTGTCGGGAGATCGTTCAACTCTCAGAGAAACGGCTTAAAGAAGGCCATTTACACCATTACTCTGGGTGTGCCACCATTCTCCTTCCTGATTTACGGCAGGAGATGGGGCTAAACCCCCTCTGGAAATTCAGGGCCAGGGTCTTTTCTCACAGAGCCCAGTTCTCTGCTTATTTTCACACGCTGATTTGTCCACGATAACTCCCGAGTCCCTTTCCAGGTCAGTGATTCAAAGCCAGCCTTGAATTTACAACACCCTCTCTCATCTCCCCGAAACAACCCAAAACTCTTCACATTTGTTGAATTACTTTGAAGTGCAGCCACTGTTGTAATGCCGGCAAAACTTTAGATTGCACCGATTGGTTGCCAGGCTGGCCAATACCTTCCCTTGAAGTAAACCATTCTTCCCTCCCTGTCCCATCTCAGAATATCCCTGACAAAGACCCCAATCCCACGGTACTCAGCTCATATCACCGAGACTGTCGTGGGCCCAGACTAGGGGTCACCAACACACCAGGATTGTCCTGGAGTCTCCAGGAATTGAAGATTCAACTCCAGGACGCTGCTGCGAGCAACACCCGGGGAGAAAAATCATAGGGGAGTTAAAAAAATTGCGTTTTTATTTTCATTGAACACTTTTGTTTGTTCGTTATAAAAATATTGGAGATGGAGAAAGGGCTGTTCGATTGACAGTCAAGAATCATCCAATCGGGTAATGAAGAGTCTGCTCGCTTTCCAATTGGTGTGATTAGGCAATGACATGTCCCTGTGAGGAGGGACATGTCGGGCGGCCAATGGCAGGACCGTGGGGGGCGGGCACTGTGAGGAGGGACATGTCGGGCGGCCAATGGCAGGACCATGGGGGGCGGGCACCGTGAGGAGGGACATGTCGGATGACCAATGGCAGGACCATGGGGGGCGGGCACCGTGGGGATGAACATGTCGGACGACCAATGGCAGGACCATGGGGGGCGGGAACCGTGAGGAGGGACATGTCGGACGACCAATGGCGGGAGGGTGTGGGTCAGGGCAGTTGACGGCAGGAGGTCATGTGATGAAACCTCCAGGAATACGTCCAATCACAGCTGACAACCCCTAACCCTGACAGAAAGAACTTGCACGTATACAGCGCTCTTCCCAGGATGTCCCAAAGCACGTCACAGCCAATGAATTACTTTCGAAATGTAAACAATTTCACAACACCAAGTTATAGTCCAACAAATTTATTTTAAATTCCACAAGCTTTCGGAGGCTTCCTCCTTCCTCAGGTGAATGGTGTGGAAATGAAATTTTCGAATCCTTCGCATTTGTAAATCACAGAACAATGCCTGGTGATTACTGCCCGTTGCCAAGGCAATCACAGTGAGCAGACAGAAAGGTGTCACCTAAAAAGGCCACCGAATATACAACCCCCCAAAAACAAAAAAAGAGAGAGAGAGATAAGGAAGACAGTCAATGACCCGTTATATTAAAAACAGATAACATTTGTTTGCTGGTGGGGTTACGTGTAGTGTGACATGAACCCAAGATCCCGGTTGAGGCCGTCCTCATGGGTGCGGAACTTGGCTATCAATTTCTGCTCGACGATTTTGCGTTGTCGTGTGTCTCGAAGGCCGCCTTGGAGTATGCTTACCCGAAGGTCGGTGGCTGAATGTCCATGACTGCTGAAGTGTTCCCCGACAGGGAGAGAACCCTCCTGTTTGGCGATTGTTGCGCGGTGTCCGTTCATCCGTTGTCGCAGCGTCTGCATGGTCTCGCCAATGCACCATGCTCCGGGGCATCCTTTCCTGCAACATATGAGGTAGACAACGTTGGCCGAGTCACAGGAGTATGAACCATGCACCTGGTGGGTGGTGTCCTCTCCTGTGATGGTGGTATCTGTGTCGATGATCTGGCATGTCTTGCAGAGGTTACCGTGGCAGGGTTGTGTGGTGTCGTGGACGCTGTTCTCTTGAAAGCTGGGGAATTTGCTGCGAACGATGGTCTGTTTGAGGTTGGGTGGCTGTTTAAAGGCGAGTAGTGGAGGTGTGGGGATGGCCATAGCGAGGTGTTTGTCCTCATTGATGACATGTTGAAGGCTGCGGAGAACATGGCGTAGTTTCTCCGCTCCGGGGAAGTACTGGACGACAAAGGGTACTCTGTTGGTTGCGTCCCGTGTTAGTCTCCTGAGGAGGTCTATGCGATTTTTCGCCTCTTTGACGTGGCATCTTAGACGTTGAACAGCGTCCACGACACCACACAACCCTGCCACGGTAACCTCTGCAAGACATGCCAGATCATCGACACAGATACCACCATCACACGAGAGGACACCACCCACCAGGTGCACAGTTCATACTCCTGTGACTCGGCCAACGTTGTCTACCTCATACGTTGCAGGAAAGGATGCCCCGGAGCATGGTACATTGGCGAGACCATGCAGACGCTGCGACAACGGATGAACGGACACCGTGCAACAATCGCCAAACAGGAGGGTTCTCTCCCTGTCGGGGAACACTTCAGCAGTCAGGGACATTCAGCCACCGACCTTCGGGTAAGCGTACTCCAAGGCGGCCTTCGAGACACACGACAACGCAAAATCGTCGAGCAGGAATTGATAGCCAAGTTCCGCACCCATGAGGACGGCCTCAACCGGGATCTTGGGTTCATGTCACACCACACGTAACCCCACCAGCAAACAAATGTTATCTGTTTTTAATATAACGGGTCATTGACTGTCTTCCTTCTCTCTCTCTTTTTTTTGGGGGTTTGTATATTCGGTGGCCTTTTAGGTGACACCTTTCTGTCTGCTCACTGTGATTGCCTTGGCAACGGGCAGTAATCACCAGGCATTGTTCTGTGATTTTCAAATGCGAAGGATTCGAAAATTTCATTTCCACACCGTTCACCTGAGGAAGGAGGAAGCCCCCGAAAGCTTGTGGAATTTAAAATAAATTTGTTGGACTATAACTTGGTGTTGTGAAATTGTTTACAATTGTCAACCCCAGTCCATCACCGGCATCTCCACATCATGGCTACTTTCGAAATGTAGTCACTGTTGCCTTGTGGATGAGGATTAATCTTTGGTTGAGTTGAGTGGTGAGAGACCAGCGGAAGGTGGTTAACCTTCTGTTTTTTTAATTGAAGAATGTCATGAGTCCAAATAATTCCCCCAAGGTCTTTTAGTCGTGCTCTGTTAATTTCTGGGTGAGAAATATCCCGCCTCACTGCTGGTAAATGTTCAATGGAAAGAGATGGCAGAGTTTGTTGTTCAGAAGAGGTTTTGCATGAAAGGTGAAAGGGGGAATATTGCTGTGTTTGGGGGCAGGGGGAGACAGGAGCGAAGAATCTGTGACGTGATGAATTTTGGGTTACGGATGACATCATCCACAGGACACATGTTGACGCACAAATGAGAGGGGATTCAGCGCGAAGGAGCCAGGCAGCAATGACCTTTGGATGAGATTTGCTTGTTGATTAACAAAATTGAGAATGCCGAGGGCCCACGGAAGTTACACGGTTCATTATATCCTTAATAAAGTCGGACTCATTCCACTGAGGGAGATACAGTGCTTAGAAAGCAGGGAGGGGGAGTGGAGATGAGAGAGGGAGACTCCCAGAGGGAGGTCCTATTCTGGGCAATATGGCGGCCCCTCGAAAATGCTGATGTCACTTACCTAACAATTCGCTGCCCTTCTTTATTTTGCCATTCCCTCGATTTTGGGGGTCCCCCAGTCTAAGTGGGGTGTGAGGGGGGGGGGGCAGCACAGGGTCGAGTCATTCCCAAACTTTGGGAATGACTCGACCCTGTGATCTGGGATGGGGGTCATCGCCAGGGCACCGTGGCAACTGGAACGTCTGCCCTGCTTCCCGTGTCAGAGCAGAGCTCCAGGAATTTCAGCCCATGGGCATCTTCTCCTCTGCGCCAAACGGCACATGGGGCAACTGATCTCGTTTACATCTGGAGAACGTGCTCTGCGTTGTTTTTCAAGACCCTTTCTTTGAATGTGAACAGGGCCTTAGACTGACTCTCCATTTTCTACCAGGAAGACTGGGTGGAGATGATGGGAGGTGGGGGGGTGGGTGGTGACAATATTCAGAGCTCGATCTCCAGCTGACCGGGTCCCCTCTGAGTCTAGCCTGTGCTGTACCTGATCTGTGAGAGCTTAGTGCTGATATTGGGTGCAATAAAGAGGGCAACTGGTACATAGCCCAACACAAACATCTCTCATTCTCCCCTCCTTACTCGTTCACCATCTATATAAGCACCTCATCACATCTCAAACCCCTTCACATACAATGAATGACTTTGAACTCCAGTAACTGTTGTTATGTAGTGAAATGTGGCGGCTATTTTGAGTGCAGCAAGATCCCACAAACAGCAATGAGTTGAATGACCTTTTTTTGGTTATGGGAGGAATGTTGGCCGAGACATAAAGAACAATTTATCAAACAATTTTTTATCAAGGACCAGAAGCCCAACAATTACCAGAAGCTCCAGGGAAGGCCGGGGTCGGTGAACCCACAGATATCGATGCCTTTGTTTTTTACATTCCTTTTTTAACGCTTGATATGATGGCACACCAGCAACACAGGGATGTTAAATAGATTACTGCACAGGAAGTGGAACAAGAAACCTTAATGAGTTTCAATAAGAAACCAGACAGGTTCTACTCAACAAATGGGAATCAGGGTCATTAGAGATGCACCAAGGGAATACTGTGGATAGATGGGCCGAAGGGAATACTGCGGATAGGTGGGCGAGATGGGCCAAAGGTCCTCTCCTGCCTGAAACTGTTACTGTGTAACTACAGAATAATCCGAGGATTCTTCAATAGAGAAGGAAAAAAAACAACTTTCAAACCACAATTCATGGATAAAATCTAACTCTTTTTCAAAGCCAAGTTTATTGAATATTATTTAAATCTACGACAGCAGAAACTGAGAAAGACACATGTAGAGAGGATGTACATGTCACCCACAAGCAAACAATAGATATCTTTCAGACAGGGAGACGCATTTTATTTTTGCTGTATTTGAACAAAATGAGACTTGTTCTAATTTTACGTTAAGTTGAGCGGCTTGTAAACTGAGGGGCCAATTTTGGACTCGGTTACAATCTGAAAATAGCCACAGACGGGGTGTAACGGAACGGAACATTCAATGGAGATCAGTTCAACCAAGTCACCTCATTAAAATTCAGTCAGTATTTGAGTACTTGATGCAGAACAGTACAGCTACAACACTGGCATCTACCCGACAATGTGGAAAATTGCCCAGGTATGTCCTGTCCACAAAAAGCAGGACAAATCCAATCCGGCCAATTACCGCCCCATCAGTCTACTCTCAATCATCAGCAAAGTGATGGAAGGTGTCGTCGACAGTGCTATCAAGCGGCACTTACTCACCAATAAGCTGCTCACCGATGCTCAGTTTGGGTTCCGCCAGGACCACTCGGCTCCAGACCTCATTACAGCCTTGGTCCAAACATGGACAAAAGAGCTGAATTCCAGAGGTGAGGTGAGAGTGACTGCCCTTGACATCAAGGCAGCATTTGACCGAGTGTGGCACCAAGGAGCCCTAGTAAAATTGAAGTCAATGGGAATCGGGGAAAACTCTCCAGTGGCTGGAGTCATACCGAGCACAAAGGAAGATGGTAGTGGTTGTTGGAGGCCAATCATCTCAGCCCAGGACATTGCTGCAGGAGTTCCTCAGGGCAGTGTCCTAGGCCCAACCATCTTCAACTGCTTCATCAATGACCTTCCCTACATCATAAGGTCAGAAATGGGGAAGTTCGCTGATGATTGCACAGTGTTCAGTTCCATTCGCAACCCCTCAGATAATGAAGCAGTCCGAGCCCGCATGCAGCAAGACCTGGACAACATACAGGCTTGGGCTCATAAGTGGCAAGTAACATTCGCGCCAGACAAGTGCCAGGCAATGACCATCTCCAACAAGAGAGGGTCTAACCACCTCCCCTTGACATTCAACGGCATTACCATCGCTGAATCCCCCACCATCAACATCCTGGGGGTCACCATTGATCAGAAACTTAACTGGACCAGCCATATAAATACTGTGGCTACAAGAGCAGGTCAGAGGCTGGGTATTCTGTGGCGAGTGACTCACCTCCTGACTCCCCAAAGCCTTTCCACCATCGACAAGGCACAAGTCAGGAGTGTGATGGAATACTCTCCACTTGCCTGGATGAGTGCAGCTCCAACAACACTCAAGAAGCTCGACACCATCCAGGACAAAGCAGCCCGCTTGATTGGCACCCCATCCGCCACCCAAAACATTCACTCCCTTCACCACCGGCGCACTGTGGCTGCAGTGTGTACCATCTACAGGATGCACTGCAGCAACTCGCCAAGGCTTCTTCGACAGCACCTCCCAAACCCGCGACCTCTACCACCTAGAAGGACAAGAGCAGCAGGCACTTGGGAACAACACCACCTGCACGTTCCCCTCCAAGTCACACACCATCCCGACTTGGAAATATATCGCCGTTCCTTCATCGTTGCTGGGTCAAAATCCTGGAACTCCCTTCCTAACAGCACTGTGGGAGAACCTTCACCACACGGACTGCAGCGGTTCAAGAAGGCGGCTCACCACCACCTTCTCAAGGGCAATTAGGGATGGGCAATAAATGCTGGCCTTGCCAGCAACACCCACATCCCATGAACGACTAAAAAAATAAGAATCTCAAGGGTTAGACAAGCCCAGGAAACACAGCTCCGAGGGAGTGAGAAATAGAGTTAGATACAGAGTAAAGCTCCCTCTGCACTGTCTCATCAAACACTCCCAGGGCAGGTACAGCACGGGTTAGATACAGAGTAAAGCTCCCTCTACGTTGTCCCATCAAACGCTCCCAGGGCAGGTACAGCACGGGTTAGATACAGAGTAAAGCTCCCTCTACACTGTCCCATCAAACACTCCCAGGGCAGGTACAGAGTTAGATACAGAGTAAAGCTCCCTCTACACTGTGCAATCAAACACTCCCAGGGTCAGGTACAGGGTTAGATACAGAGTAAAGCTCCCTCTACACTATCCCATCAATGTATTTCAGCTCCAACCTGTTGCCACCATTTTTTCGAAGGCAGCCACTCAGAGTGTCAGTTTCCGTGCAATCAGTGGAGGGAAGGGATTTTTGTGTCAGACCCAAGCCCCAGGGGAGAAAGGAACAGAAGACAGAGGGTGGTTGTAGAGGGTTGTTTTTCAAACTGGAGGCCTGTGACCAGCGGTGTGCCTCAGGGATCGGTGCTGGGTCCGCTGTTGTTTGTTATTTATATTAATGATTTGGATGAGAATTTAAGAGGCATGGTTAGTAAGTTTGCAGATGACACCAAGATTGGTGGCAGTGTGGACAGTGAAGAAGGTTATCTAGGATTGCAACGGGATCTTGATAAATTGGGCCAGTGGGCCGATGAATGGCAGATGGAGTTTAATTTAGATAAATGTGAGGTGATGCATTTTGGTAGATCGAATCGGGCCAGGACCTACTCCGTTAATGGTAGGGCGTTGGGGAGAGTTATAGAACAATGAGATCTAGGAGTACAGGTTCATAGCTCCTTGAAAGTGGAGTCACAGGTGGATAGGGTGGTGAAGAAGGCATTCGGCATGCTTGGTTTCATTGGTCAGAACATGGAATACAGGAGTTGGGATGTTTTGTTGAAGTTGTACAGGACATTAGTAAAGCCACACTTGGAATACTGTGTACAGTTCTGGTCACCCTATTATAGAAAGGATATATTTAAACTAGAAAGAGTGCAGAAAAGATTTACTAGGATGCTACCGGGACTTGATGGTTTGACTTATAGGGAGAGGTTGGATAGACTGAGACTTTTTTCCCTGGAGAGTAGGAGGTTGAGGGGTGATCTTATAGAAGTCTATAAAATAATGAGGGGCATAGATAAGGTAGATAGTCAAAATCTTTTCCCAAAGGTAGGGGAGTCTATAACGAGGGGACATAGATTTAAGGTGAGAGGGGAGAGATACAAAAAGGTCCAGAGGGGCAATTTTTTCACTCAAAGGGTGGTGAGTGTCTGGAACGAGCTGCCAGAGGCAGTAGTAGAGGCGGGTACAATTTTGTCTTTTAAAACGCATTTGGATAGTTACATGGGTAAGATGGGTATAGAGGGATATGGGCCAAGTGCAGGCAACTGGGACTAGCTTAGTGGTATAAACTGGGCGACATGGACATGTTGGGCCGAAGGGCCTGTTTCCATGTTGTAAACTTCTATGACTCTATGACTCTATAACTCCCCCTCCCCCTTCATTCCCCAACGCACCTTCACAAATACCGAGCAATCTTGTCCGAATTTTCCGAATGGCCAGCTGGGACCGGGAGCATCGGAATATTTATCCCTGTATTCCTCAGGTCGGAACCAATTTTCATGGAGATATAACAAAGTATGGAAAGTGGTTTATGGCATGCTGTTGTCACAGATCTAACTACCTGTCCCAGTGTGGTGTTCCTGGGCAGCATCACCATTCTGCAATATAGGAACAGGCGGAGGCTTTTCAGCCCCTTGAGACTGTTCTGCCATTCAATCATATCACAGCTGATCTATTCCTCAACTCCATTTACCCGCCTTTGCTCCATATCCCTTGACACCCTTACCCAACAAAAATCTGTCGGTCTCAGTCTTCAAAATACCTATTAACCCCCAACCCCCAGAATCCATAGCCTTTTGGGGGAGAGAGTTCCAGATTTCCACTCCCCTTTGTGTGAAAAACTGCTTCCTGATTTCACTCCTGAACGGCCTGGCTCAGACAAGTTGCAATTCTTCATGAATGAGGCTGGACAGTGAGCACTAGTGTGCTATCTGCCCGTGGGGATCCCAACCCCAGACGATGTCCACACCAGGTCCCTTTGCAGTGGGAGTGAGTGGACAACGATCAGGAGCAGGAACCGTGCCGAAGATAGCTCCCTGCACCTCCCTGCCACAGCTCGCACATCACCCTGGGTAAAGGTAGCTGAAGGGGGCCTCACTGAGCACAGGGAAGGGCAGGGGAGATTCAGAGGAAGGTTTTCATACAAAGGGTTATTAGGATACAGAATTGGTCCCCACAAGAAGCAACTGAAGTCCAATCAATCACGACATTTAAGAAGAAATTAGATAAACACTTGAAGAAAGAAAATATAAAGGATACAGCAGAAAAAGAGGATAGCATGCCGGAAATCCCAAGAAAACTAATATTGAATCGGGGACAGGGACTCGATAAAATTAACATAAGTAAAGCAACAGTAATGAAGAAATTAATAGCACTAAAGAGTGACAAATCCCCAGGACCAGATGGTTTCCATCCCAGGGTTTTAAAGGAAGTAGGTGAGCACATTGCAGATGCCCTAACTATAATCTTTCAAAGTTCTCTAGATTCAGGAATTGTCCCTCTAGATTGGAAAATTGCACGTCACTCCGCTTTTTAAGAAAGGAGACAGAGGGAAACCGGGGAATTATAGACCAGTTAGCCTAACATCTGTTGTGGGGAAATTACTGGAGTCTATAATTAAGGATAGGGTGACTGAACACCTCGAGAATTTTCAGTTAATCAGAGAGAGCCAGCATGGATTTGTGAAAGGTAGGTCGTGCCTGACAAACCTGATTGAATTTTTTGAAGAGGTGACTAAAGTAGTGGTCAGGGGAATGTCAATGGATGTTATTTTATGGACTTCCAGAAGGCATTTGATAAGGTCCCACATAAGAGACTGTTAGCTAAGATAGAAGCCCGTGGAATCGAGGGAAAAGTACGGACTTGGTTAGGAAGTTGGCTGAGCGAAAGGCGACAGAGAGTAGGGATAATGGGTGGTACTCACATTGGCAGGATGTGACTAGTGGAGTCCCACAGGGATCTGTCTTGAGGCCTCAATTATTCACAATATTTATTAACGACTTAGATGAAGGCATTGAAAGTCTCATATCTAAGTTTGCCGATGACACAAAGATTGGTGGCATTGTAAGCAGTGTAGATGAAAACATAAAATTACAAAGCGATATTGATAGATTAGGTGAATGGGCAAAACTGTGGCAAATGGAATTCAATGTAGACAAATGTGAGGTCATCCACTTTGGATCAAAAAAGGATAGAACAGGGTACTTTCTAAATGGTAAAAAGTTAAAAACAGTGGATGTCCAAAGGGACTTAGGGGTTCAGGTACATAGATCATTGAAGTGTCATGAACAGGTGCAGAAAATAATCAAGAAGGCTAATGGAATGCTGGCCTTTATATCTGGAGGACTGGAGTACAAGGGGGCAGAAGTTATGCTGCAGCTTTACAAAACCCTGGTTAGACCGCACCTGGAGTACTATGAGCAGTTCTGGGCACCGCACCTTCGGAAGGACATATTGGCCTTGGAGGGAGTGCAGCGTAGGTTTACTAGAATGATACCCGGACTTCAAGGGTTAAGTTACGAGGAGAGATTACACAATTTGGGGTTGTATTCTCTGGAATTTCGAAGGTTAAGGGGTGATCTGATCGAAGTTTATAAGATAGAATCATAGAAGTTTACAACATGGAAACAGGCCCTTCGGCCCAACATGTCCATGTCGCCCAGTTTATACCACTAAGCTAGTCCCAATTGCCTATAGAATCATAGAAGTTTAGATATTAAGGGGAACGGATAGGGTGGATAGAGAGAAACTATTTCCACTGGTTGGGGATTCTAGGAGTAGGGGGCACAGTCTAAAAATTAGAGCCAGACCTTTCAGGAGCGAGATTAGAAAACATTTCTACACACAAAGGGTGGTAGAAGTTTGGAACTCTCTTCCGCAAACGGCAATTGATACTAGCTCAATTGCTAAATTTAAATCTGAGATGGATAGCTTTTTGGCAACCAAAGGTATTAAGGGATTTGGGCCAAAGGCAGGTATATGGAGTTAGATCACAGATCAGCCATGATCTTATCAAATGGCAGAGCAGGCACGAGGGGCTGAATGGCCGACTCCTGTTCTTATGTTCCTATGAGAGAAGAGAGGGGAGATGGGATTAGAATAGTGGGACAAGCACCAACACGATGGGCCAAATGGCCTTCTCCTGTGCCATAATTTTTAGGATTCTGTAACGTAGTGACAGGATTTAATTAACAGGGACAGGGACACGAACTCTATTTGGCTAATCATTCGACACAGATTAACACTAAATTTGCTTTTTTGATTTGAATCTAGAGCCCAATGTACAGAGATAAACAATCCAAATTAAGCCGACCCAATTACAGGATACTTCTATTGTGAATAATTTCAACTTTTAATCAGCCCTATTCATATTTCAGGGACACCAAATTGGTGGTTTCCCATTAGCCTTACTGGGTCCAATCACGTCCACTGGAATCCATCGAGCAGGAATCATTCACTGACCAGATCGCACACCAGCTCTCAGGGTCTTCCACCAGAATATTCTCCAACTCTCACGTGACGTGACGCACATGTTCCCAGTCCATCATATTCCGAATGTGATATTGGCCCAGGTAGGGAAGGTACTTAGATTGAATATTATGTGGCCCCAGGTGTTGATAGATAGTGTAACACAGGTCACTCCTATCAGGTTAAGTACAAATCCAGCCCTGGCCTGTAGAATGGCAAATATCAGTTAGGTCAATTGGATTAAAATCCGCCATCTCAAAGCCAGATGATCAGTGGGCACATTCCTGATGTGGTGAAGATAATCGGCACCAGTTCAGGCCCAGGTGCACACTGGATGATGGCATTGTCCGTACATAAGAACAGGGGGAGGCCATTCAGCCCCTCGAGCCTGTTCCACCATTCAATTAGATCATGGCTGATCTGTACCTCAACCCCATTTACCCGCCTTTGCTCCCTATCCCTCGATACCCTCACCCAACAAAAATCGATCAATCTCAGCCTTGAAAATTTCAATTGACCCCCTCCCCCCCCAGCTTCCCTGGCTTTCTGGGGGAAATAGTTCCAGATTTCTGTGAAAAAATGCTTCCTGATTTCACTCCCGAATGGCCTGTTTCTAATTTTAAGATTGCGTCCCCTTGTTCTGGATTCCCCCCACCAGAGGAAATAGTTTCTCTGTATCGACCCTATTGAATTAATTTATCATTTTAAATACCTCAGTCCCCACCCTGCCCATGTGCACCGATGGTGATTCTCTCACACTTTTTGACAAGTTGAGTAAATCAAAAACTGGCACAGGGCAGCCCTTCAGAAGGAGTTGCTCCCCATAAAACTGGGCGAATGCTTTTAAGTGACCTTTCCTCCACCCACTCCCAAAGATGCTGACCCTTGCTGGGATATGGTTCATATCTTGCAGCTCAGAAGGAGGCCATTCGGCCCGTCGTGCCTGTGACAGCTCTTTGAAAGAGCTGTTCAATTTAGTCCCACACCCCAGCTTTTTCCCCACAACCCTGCAAATTAGCCCTCTTCAAGTACATGTCCAATTTGAAAGTTCCTATGGAATCTGCTTCCACCACCCTTTCAGGGAGTGCGTTCCAGATCTTAACAACTGTCTGTGTGAAAACATTTCTCCTCCTTTCCCCTCTGGTTCTTTTGCCAATTATTTTAAATTATAATGGGCTCCACCAACCCTTCCGCTGCCATTCCACATGGGTGACCCTGGAAAGTGAGCTCTGGTGAGCTGTTCCACCACAGGATCCTGTCCCTTCCTGAGGTCCACAATCCGGTCACTTTGCAGCAGGAGTGACTGGAGAGCGATCAGGAGCAGGAACCACGGCCGAGGTTTCTGAACCAATTGGTGCGGGCTCTCTCTGTATTGTCCCGGCACGGAGATACTTTATCAACATGGACTGGCTCATTGGGCTGCCCAGTGTGATACTGAGCTATAGGACCATGGAAGTTTACAGCCCATCATCTCTGTACCAGTTCTTTACTGAAGCAATCCATAAACTAATCCTCCTGTCTTGCTTTCTCCCCAGTCATGTATTTTCCTCTGCTTCAGATATTTATCCATTTTTCCCTTAAAAGGAACACACCCTCAGGAGAGCAAGGGCCCTCCACTTGCTGTCGTACAGAATGGAGCCCAGATGTCAGTAGGCATTCCTTAATGGGGAGGAGGCCCTGGAACCATTCCCACTGGAACAGAGTAAGGCTACAAGGAGATTTAATAGAGGATTTTAGAATGATGATGGGTTTCGATAGGGTGAATAGGGAAAAACTACTTCCTCTGTTTGGGTCATCAATTTAAAATTGTCTCTCAGAGAGTGAGAAGAGACGTTGGGATGAATTTCTTTACACTGAGGGGTGTTGGGGCAGGGACTGATTTGCTACAGGGAGTGTTTGAAGCAGAAATCATTGCATCTTTTAAGGGAAAAATGGATAAATATCTGAAGCAGAGGAAAATATATGACTGGGGAGAAAGCAAGACAGTAGGATTAGTTTATGGATTGCTTCAGTAAAGAACTGGTACAGAGATGATGGGCCGAATGGCCTCCTTCTGCACTGTAAACTTCACTGGGCAGCTCAATGAGCCAGTGGGGCAGCCCATGTTGATAAAATATCTCAGTTCACGTAAATATTGAAGAGATTGGTGCAAACGGTACAATCTAAGGTAGCAGCTTTAAGGTGGCTATCTTGCAGAGCAGCGAATCTGCTACGACCTTCTCCTCTACGTACTTACCATGTCTGAGACCTTGAGGTGCCCGTAGGAGAACACAATGGTGTTGGGCGGAGTGGCTACGGGCAGCATGAAGGCAAGAGACGTGCTTAAAGTGGTTGGAACCATTACATACAGAGGGTTCATATGGATCAAGGTCGCCTGGATTGGAAAGAAAGAGAGAGAGAGTTCAGAGTTAGCAACAGGGAGTGACATCTCGTAGTCCTAAGTTGGTTGACAGCTGCATGACTGCTGCTTAACGTGATGCAATTTAATCCAAGTTCAATTGGTGTAATTATTAGTTAATAGAAACATAGAAACCTGGAAAATAGGAGCAAGAGTAGGCCATTTGGCCCTTTGGGCCTGCTCCACCATTCAAAATGATCATGGCTGATCCTGTAACTCAGTACCCTGTTCCCGCTTTTTCCCCATATCCCTTGATCCCTTTAGCATTGAGAAATATATCTATCTCCTTCTTAAATCTAATGACTTGGCCTCCACTGCCTTCTGTGGTAGAGAATTCCACAGGTTCACCACCCTCTGAGTGAAGAAATATCTCCTCATCTTGGTTCTAAATGGCATACCCACTCATGGCCCACTCATGCAACGTTCAATGAAATGGACGAGGCCCAGCCCAAAATATTCTACCCAATGGACCAACAGGAAAGTGAGCAACCAAATTTGGGAGTTAGATTCAGCATGCATTATATTCTTAACAGTGGGACGTTAAACCGAGGCCCCGTCTGCCCTCTTAGGTGGACATAAAAGATCCCACGGCAAAGAAGAACAGGGGAGTTCTCCCTGGTGTCCCTCAACCAACATCACTAAAAAAACAGGTGATCTGGTCATGATGACATTGGTGTTTGTGGGATCTTGCTGTGCGCAAATTGGCTGCCGCATTTCCTACATTACATCAGTGACAACACTTCAAACAATACTTCATTGGCTGTAAAATGCTTTGGGACGTCCTGAGGTTGTGAAAGGCACGATAGAAATGCAAGTCTTCCTTTCTTTAAGCAATTATTTGTTAACCTTGTATTTATGCAGCACCTCATCAAAAGGGCTTCAGACACAATGAGCTACTCTGAAACGCAATGACAGTTCATATTAGGCAGCAGCCATTTTATGCACAAGATCCCACAAACAGCAACGAAATGGATGCTCCAGTTCATTTGTTTTTTTGTTGCTTTTTGTTAAGGGAGGAATTTCGCCCAGGTCACTGGCTAAAACCTCCTGCTCCCTTTAAAGGGCACCATGGGATCTTTAACAGAACTGGTAGACTAGACCTCAACTTCATTCAAAGGTTAGGAATCTTACAACACCAGGTTATAGTCCAACAGTTTTATTTGAAAATCACAAGCTTTCGGAGATTATCTCCTTCGTCAGGTGAGTGAGTGAATGAGAGGTTCTCAAATCGCATATCTTATATTAGGCTGGGACACAATCACAACAATCAAAGGTGTTGTTGGTGTTCAGACAGGTTAGCTGGTAAGATTCCTTACATTTGTCCACCCCAGT
Source organism: Heptranchias perlo (assembly GCF_035084215.1). Classification (NCBI taxonomy): domain Eukaryota; kingdom Metazoa; phylum Chordata; class Chondrichthyes; order Hexanchiformes; family Hexanchidae; genus Heptranchias; species Heptranchias perlo. The sequence continues at coordinate 38,532,432 of NC_090352.1, forward strand.
CCATCACCGGCATCTCCACATCATTCAAAGGTTGGTATCTAAGATTTTGTTCATAGATTTAAATTGAGGATTCCTTTTTTTAAACAATACATTCTCGGGATGTGGGCATCGCTGGCAAGGCCGGCATTTATTGCCCATCCCTAATTGCCCTTGAGAAGGTGGTGGTGAGCCATCTTCTAGAAGCGCTGCAGTCCATCTGGTGAAGGTTCTCCCACGATGCTGTTCGGTCGGGAGTTCCAGGATTCAGTGACGATGAAGGAACCGCCGATATATTTCCAAGTCGGGATGGTATGTGATTTGGAGGGGAGCTTGGAGGTGATGGTGTTCCCATGTGCCTGCTGCTCTTGTCCTTCTAGGTGGTAGAGGTCGCAGGTTTGGGAGGTGCTGTCGAAGAAGCCTTGATGAGTTGCTGCAGTGCGTCCTGTGGATGGTACACACTGCAGCCACGGTGCACCAGTGGTGAAGGGAGTGAATGTTTAAGGTGGTGGATGGGGTGCCAATCAAGCGGGCTGCTTTGTCCTGGATGGTGTCGAGCTTCTTGAGTGTTGTTGGAGCTGCACTCATCCAGGCAAGTGGAGAGTATTCCATCACACTCCTGACTTGTGCCTTGTAGATGGTGGAAAGGCTTTGGGGAGTCAGGAGGTGAGTCACTCGCCACAGAATACCCAGCCTCTGACCTGCTCTTGTAGCCACAGTATTTATATGGAGATGGTCATTGCCCATCACTTGTCACCTATCAGCCTAAGGCTGGATGTTGTCCATGTCTTGCTGCATGCGGACACGGACTGCTTCATTATCTGAGGAATTGCGAATGGTGCTTTAACTGAAATGAAGATCTGACAGTTGAAAATGTGAGACACTTTCTGTTGCTGTGGTACTAGCACAGGGGCAAATTAAAGTGCTGATAGAATCAGTACATGAAGGAGCTTGACATCCTGACCGTCTGCTAATGACATCTACATGGTTTCCACAGTGTAGACACTTTAAGGGTGACTTCTGATCTGTGGTGGCTGTGGAAAAGATTCTTCATCTCCACACCCCACTCCCCCCACCAAATCAGCAGGTATAGTGACAGCATGTAGAAACCTTCACTCAAGAGGTTAAATATGGACAGATAAGCCCCTAGCCCAGGACATGTTGGGCCAGCAGGACCATTCCTCACACAGCCTGCAAGATCCTTGCTCGTGACTTTAGAAGGTCAGCGCAGCTCTCACTCAGTATGTTATGTAGAGACAGTAAAACCCTCGTTCACAGGTGAAATAGGGTCAGCAAGTCTCATCTAACCGGACGTGGACCTCTTCACTCATTGGGTTAGTTGGATTAGCAAAGGAGTGACTCTCACTGACAGCATCATGCCGGTACATTGGTCAGCACAGTTGGTAAAATATTCATTCAGATCATTGTGGGGTTTCTGCTGGGAGGGACTCAGAAGTACTGTCACAACAGATGAGCAAGACTCACAAGGCCATTCATTCCTTGTTAGTAGCTGTGCAATGTGTAGCAATAGGATTGGGAGCTTCACTCTCTTCACCCCACCATTGGCGGCTGGGCGTTTAGGCCCTAAGTTCTGGAACTCCCTCCCTAAATCTCTCCGCCTCTCTACCTCTCTCTCCGCCTTTAAGACAATCCTTAAAACCTACCTCTTTGACCAAGCTTTTAGTCACCCCTCCTAATATCTCCTTCTTTGGCTCGATGTCAATTTTTGTCTGCCAATCGTTTCTTTGAAGCTCCTTGGAACGTTTTACAACATTAAACGCGCTATATAAATGCACGCTGTCAATGTTGGGTCATGATGCAACTTCAACCAATGAGAATGGGTGCTTCGTTGGTCATTGTGCAGCGTCCACCAATAAGATTGGGAGCTTTGGGTTGCTGCAAAGTGTGAACCAATAAGAATGGGGGCGGGGAGGATTGCTGAGTGTAATTGCTCCATCCCTTGGCACTGTGGTTGTTGAGTCACTCATGCTGACTTAATTCTTATCTATTGACCACAGTGACAGCTACTTGAAGAAAAGGCTTCAGCTTAGGGTCGGAGGGTTAATCCTTGCTTATGTCGCATAGACGCGGCTTGTTTGTTTAATTAGTTCCAGATTCCCAGTTCTCTGGGAATTGGTTGATGGTTTACTTTAGCTTCTCTTTAATGACCTGGTTCCTCCAACTCAAGCCTAAGCTGATAAACAAGCGAGGCATCGTCACACAGCCAGTGAGTCACTGGAGGATCTGCTCTAATGCATTGGGTGATGTTCCTGCACTAGGATATTGCGATAGTCCACAGCTGCATTCTACATCACTTACTATTGTAGCAGGCTGTGAGGCACAATCACAGTTCCATCAACTCTCTGAAATGAGCTCCATTTTCACTTGGACAAGCAAGAGAGCAGCTTTCTACTGGTCAACCATTGGGACATCTTGGAAGAGACATTATGGATATAAAGGATAGCCTGATATAGAGATTGGGAATGGAGACGGGGTGGGAACGCCGTTCTGTAGAGTGGGTGGGAAGGTGGACATTGAAGCTGTGGATGTTTCTTTTGGGAAGAGCCCAGCAACATTATGATGAGGTGGGAAGGTGCCCACAGGGCTGGGCATTATCAACTGGATTACAGGTTGAGCAGCTGCTATCCTTTTAAGGTAAATGCCCGCTGCAGTTTTGCTCATCACAGTGACTATGGGGGCACAGACAGAACTCAATGGTCAATGGGTCAATGGGTCAATGGGTACTGAACCTGAGCTCAAATCAGATGGAGTAATTGAGTGAAATGTTGGACTTTGAGACTCTTTGCTGGAGCCCCTTCACAATACTGACTAGTGTTAGACTCACTGTACATCCAATCAATGGTTGACATTCAGATTAGGCATCATAGCAAAAATTCATGGTGTCCAAATTGGACAGCTGGCCAATATAATAAAGGCAAAGGCTGAGCTGCCTCTTTATGTTACTGGTACGTTTTTCATATTTACAGAGTTTTCTGAATGTGATTGAATAATCTCCACTTGCCTGGATCGAAGCAGCTGCAACAAGAAACTTGACATCATCCAACACAAAGCAGTTCACCTGATTGGCACCCCATCCACCACCATAAACATCCACTCCCTTCACCCCCCCTGCATACCATGGCTGCAGTGTGTACCATCCACAGGATGCACTGCAGCAACTCGCCAAGGCTTCTTCGACAGCACCTCCCAAACCCGCGGCCTCTACCACCTAGAAGGACAAGGGCAGCAGGTACATGGGAACAACACCACCTGCACGTTCCCCTCCAAGTCACACACCATCCCAACTTGGAAATATATCGCCGTTCCTTCATTGTCGCTGGGTCAAAATCCTGGAACACCCTGCCTAACAGCACTGTGGGAGAACCTTCACCACATGGACTGCAGCGGTTCAAGAAGGCGGCTCACCACCACCTTCTCAAGGGCAATTAGGGATGGACAATAAATGCCGGCCTCGCCAAGAGAAGACATCCCGAGAATTAAAAGAAAAATTGTATTGGAAGTTTGAATGGACCGGTGTTTGTGATGGGTCGAGATTAAAAGGGCCTTTCAGCCCATTTGATTTTACCCTTCCAGAACACCAACCCTACTGTTTCCCCTTTATAGGGTTTAACACCCACTTGAACAGGCCGACAGGGCCTTACTTTAATGTCTTTGTCCAAAGGACAGCAACTCTGACAATGCAGCACTCCCACAGCACACTAGAGTCTGCGTCATGTGCTCAAAGTCTGGTGTGGGGATTGATCACCGACTTTGTGACCCCAAGGAAAACTTTGACAGGACACTCTCTCCACCATTTCATCCTTAATATACACAGCAACATGAAGTGTCATAGTAGGTTCAGCACAGGAGGAGGCCATTCGGCCCATCGTGCCTGTGCCAGCTCCTTGAAAGAGCTATCCAATTAGTCCCACTCCCCTGATCGTTCCCTGTAGCCCTGTAAATTTTTTTCCTTTCAAGCATTTCTCCAATTCCCTTTTGAAAGTTATTATTGAATCTGCTTCCACCGCCCTTTCAGGCAGCGCATTCCAGATCAGAACAACTCGCTGAGTAAAAAAAAAATGTTTCCTCGTGTTGCCTCTGGCTCTTTTGCCGATCACCTTAAATCTGTGTCCTCTGGTTACCGACCCTCCTGCCGCTGGGAAACAGTTTCTCCTTATTTACTCTATCAAAACCCTCGATGATTTTGAACACCTCTATCAAATCTTAAACTTCGAAGGAGAACAACTCAAGAGTGAAGAAGGCAGGATGTACCATCGAAGCCAGGATGGGGAGGAAGAGGGTGGCCGTAGCTACGTTGCTGGTGCACTCTGTGAAGGTGGCGATCAGTAGGCACAGGATGATGACAATACCCCAGTGGGGGATACTCCGCAGTGGGACTAACTGGCTCCCCAGCCATTTGGAAAGACCCGACACCTGGAAAAAAAAACAATGTGAAGATTTTATTGCTGACAGTGTTTCTGTTAAATGTTATTACAAATTCTACACCTCCGTTCAGTCCGCAAGCCTGACCCTGACCTGCCGGTCACTCGCCATTTTGATTCCCCGTCCCACTCCCACTCTGACCTCTCTGTCCTCGGCCTCTTGCACCGTTCCAGTGAAGCTCGAGGAACAGACCCTCATCTTTCCACCGGGCACTTTACAACCTTCCGACCTCAACATTGAGTTTAACAACTTTAGGTCGGAATCACTGCTCCCATTTTCTCTCGGACAGCAGGGTCTGGTAATGGAGGACGGCTGCACTGGAGTCACTGGGAGTGGGGGAGGTGTGGGCTGGTGTTTGGGGGGGGGGGGGGTGGGGGTGGGGATTCCCTTTTGGTACAGAGCCCGTGGGGGGGGGGGGGGGGGTTCTGCACCCCCTGGGGTGCACCCACCTTTCTCCGCCACATTCCCAGACCACAGGAACCTTCTTTGCCAGATTTTCATGCTTCCCTCCCCCTCTGCTATTCTGCTGTTACCATTTACACCTCCTCTGGACCCACCTTTTGTTTCTATCCATGTCCCTTTTGCCTCGCACCATCATCCCTTTTGTCACTGAATCACTCCTGCCCTCCACCCTATCACAGACCTTTCCCCTTTGATCATTCCCTGTTCCCCCCTTTTCCCTGGACTTGTTTAAAAACTGTTTAAATCTCTGGCATCTTCCAGTTCTGATGAAAGGTCATTGACCTGAAACGTTTAACTCTGTTTCTCTCTCCACAGATGCCGCCGGACCTGCTGAGCATTTCCAGCATTTTCTGGTTTTTCCTACTTTTGGATGCATTTCCAGTTCAAAAATGAAGACATGGTAACAGTCGGCAGGCTCATCTCCTGAAACAGCCAGGTACATCCTTGTTGGGAACTTCCTTGGGTGCCGTAACTTCAGCGAAAAATCCCATTTGCCTCTCTATCCAGCATTTCCGCCAATCCTCCTTTCCGAAGTTATGGCAGGAGAACAACCCCCACCACCCCCCCCCCCCCCGCCAACAAAAGGAAATTCCCGGTGTCCAATTAGTTGGTGGGATCGGTGATATGGTGCTCGGTAAGTTGGTAACAGGAGGCCAAAAACTTGGAGTTAGTGCTGGAAGCATAAAGGCAGAGGGGAGAAGGACTGTCTCCATGAAAAGGGCCATTAGAATATGGGCTCCATTCCCACAATAGGTTGTTGAAGATGAGTCAGTTTAAGAGGGAATTAGATGAATACTTGGAAAAGAAAAATATTAAAAAGGATATGGGGAAAGGAGAAGGAAATGGGGTTTGAGTAGACACCTGGTGTGGAGTGACTGTACCCACAAATGTAAGGAATCTTACAACACCAGGCTATAGTCCAATAGTTTTATTTGAAAATCACAAGCTTTCGGAGGCTTTCTCCTTCGTCAGGTGAGTGTGGGATTCCATGGAAGGTTACCGCATTTATAGTCAGAGAACAATGCCTGGTGATTACAGATAATCTTTCCAACTGCCCGTTGTCAAGGCAACCAAAGGAGTCGAATAGTGTTCAGACAGAGAGACATTACATACAAGACTACTGAATATACAAACGGTCAGAACCCAAAGACAGAGAGAGAGAGAGAGAGAGAGAGAAACATCCGAAAGGAAGAGAGAGAGAGAAACATCCGAAACATCTCTCTCTCTCTCTCTCTCTGTCTTTGGGTTCTGACCGTTTGTATATTCAGTAGTCTTGTATGTAATGTCTCTCTGTCTGAACACTATTCAACTCCCTTGATTGCCTTGACAACGGGCAGTTGGAAAGATTATCTGTAATCACCAGGCATTGTTCTCTGACTATAAATGCGGTAACCTTCCATGGAATCCCACACTCACCTGACGAAGGAGAAAGCCTCCGAAAGCTTGTGATTTTCAAATAAAACTGTTGGACTATAACCTGGTGTTGTAAGATTCCTTACATTTGTCCACCCCAGTCCATCACCGGCATCTCCACATCACTGTAACCACAACTACCATGGGACAAGTAGCCTCAATCCGTGCTGAACTTTCTATGATTCTAAGATGATCTTACTGATGCATCGTATTTACAAAGAGTCGCAGAACTAGTTACATAGGTTTAGTTTCTTAGCATTCGTCATTATTGGGGACGAGAGTGACTTTGGCCTTGGGTTTGCGGTCTGTAGCTTTAGGGGTTTCACTTTGAGCAACTTGCTTTTGGGGCGTTGGTTGCGGGAGGGTTCATTTTGGTTGCGTTTGGCTTGGGTAAGATCTGAAAATTTGCACATTTGTGAGGCTAGAGCTGAGCAGTTGGATAACTATACTGAGGGTCTCCCAGGGAAAATGGAGTCAACCCCGCCAGACTGGCCCAGCAGGGACCAGAGACATACACTACCCTGCAAAGAAATGCGGATAATCTCCGACTGCCAGCTATGCCACCAGGTAAGAGGAACCCATTCCCACCCAAGGTGGGCAGCAAGCTGACCCACTTACCACTGCGAGATGAGGACACATCTTCCCTACTGGGCTGTTCGGAATTGGACGTTTACTCTTGGCTTGTATTCCCTTGAGTTTAGGAGATTGAGCGGTGATCTGATCGAGGTGTTTAAAATGATAAAGTGATTTGATAGGGTGGATACGGAGGAACTATTTCCTATGAAGGGGGGAGTCCAGAACAAGGGGGCATAACCTTAAAATTAGAGCCAGGGCATTTAAGAGCAAAATCAGGAAGCACTTCTTCACACAAAGGGTAGTGGAAATCTGGAACTCTCTCCCCCAAAAAGACTGTGGATGCTGGGGGTCAATTGGAACCACAGGTTATAAGTTCAGACGACTCCAGATAGTGACAGAACCAAAAGCATCTGAAGTTGCTCCATTTATTTTGGCAGGGCCAGATCCCAAAATGGTGAAGATTGGACCAGGTTGAAGTGTTGACGAATTGGCCCAAAGCGTGGGTCAGTATTGGCCCTCAGTATTGGCCTCTCTCAGTTTACTCCCGGGTTCTAGGTTTCTGGGTAGATGGAAGGTATCAAAATCGGGTGCTTACCTCACATCCTTTGGCCAGAGCGAAGCCCCCTCCCAGCAATAACATCACGCTCCAGGGCACCTTATGTTGCACAGTACCCCACTCCAGTAGGCGTCCAGTCATCGGCTGCTCATCTGCCCAGTGTTTTGGAAAGAAACAATCCCGTTATCATTCTTTTTATTCCTATTATTTCAGCCCTACACCCAACATGACCACACAAAGACGTGATAACAGAACACTTGGAGGGCATTAACGGGATTGGACAAAGTCAGCATGGGTTTATGAAAGGGAAATCATGTTTAACAAATCTACTGGAGTTTTTTGAGGATGTATCTAGTAGGAGAGGACCAGTGGATGTGGTGTATTTGGATTTTCAGAAGGCTTTTGATAAAGTCCCACACAAAAGGTTGGTGTGCAAAATTAAAGCACATGGGATTGGGGAGAATATACTGACATGGATTGAGAATTGGTTGACAGACAGGAAACAGAGTGGGAATAAACGGGTCTTTTTCCGGGTGGCAGGCAGTGACTAGTGGGGTACCGCAGGGATCAGTGCTTGGGCCCCAGCTATTCACAATATATATCAATGATTTGGATGAGGGAACTAAATGTAACATTTCCAAGTTTGCAGACGACACAAAGCTGGGGTGGAATGTGAGCTGTGAGGAGGATGCAAAGAGGCTCCAATGTGATTTAGACAAGTTGGGTGAGTGGGCAAGAACATGGCAGATGCAGTATAATGTGGATAAATGTGAAGTTATCCACTTTGGTTGTAAAAACAGAAAGGCAGATTATTATCTGAATGGTGATAGATTGGGAAAAGGGGAGGTGCAACGAGACCTGGGTGTCCTTGTACACCAGTCGCTGAAAGCGAGCATTCAGGTGCAGCAAGCAGTTTGGAAGGCGAATGGTATGTTGGCCTTCATTGCAAGAGGATTTGAGTACAGGAGCAGGGATGTCTTACTGCAGTTATGCAGGGCCTTGGTGAGACCACATCTGGAGTATTGTGTGCAGTTTTGGTCTCCTTATCTGAGGAAGGATGTCCTTGCCATGGAGGGAGTGCAACGAAGGTTTACCAGACTGATTCCTGGGATGGCAGGACTGACGTATGAGGGGAGATTGGGTCAACTAGGCCTATAGTCATTCGAGTTTAGAAGAATGAGAGGTGATCTCATCGAAACATATAAAATTCTAACAGGACTAGACAGACTAGATGCAGGGAGGATGTTCCCGATGGCTGGGGAGTCCAGAACCAGGGGTCACAGTCTCAGGATACGGGGTATACCATTTAGAACCGAGATGAGGAGAAATTAAGAGGGTGGTGAACCTGTGGAATTCTCTACCACAGAAGGCAGTGGAGGCCAAGTCATTAGATGTATTCAAGAAGGAGATAGATATATTTCTTAATGCTAAAGGGATCAAGGGATATGGGGAAAAAGCGGGAACAGGGTACTGAGTTAGACGATCAGCCGTGATCATTTTGAATGGCGGAGCAGGCCCGAAGGGCCGAATGGCCTACTCTTGCTCCTATTTTCCATGTTTCTATGTTACCCTGGACACATACCAGACACACTCTCCTCTGAGACGGTCCGGACCCGACTCCAGCTTCTAATTTGTGGCTTCCTCGCTGGGATTACAAACATGAGGAAAGCAATGAAGATCACTACAGTGGCATCAGTGACGTATCTGAAACGAACAAAGGATTGGTTAGTGCTGACTTAGTGTATCTCTACTAGGACAGCAGTTGGGGGATGGGCACTACAACTGGCCTCAGTACCACTGAGCCAAGAAGGGAACGGTGGGGGGGTGGTGGTGGTGGTGAGAGGGAGAAGGGCTCTAGCTCCAGATCGCTGTTGGTGCCCCCCTCCCCCACTGAACACTTGGGGGAAGGGCAGGATCGAGCTCAGCTCAGGGTGCCAAGAGTCATGGGGAGAATTTCTGTTCCCACGCTCCCCTGCCTCCGATTTTCCACCCATTAAAGTGAATAGTCAGAGCTTCAAATTACAGAAACTGAAAAGCTTGGCCCTGCAGCCTGGCTTGGAACATTGGAGGGCAGCCAGTGCGCCTGGCACCATCTCCCAGTCAGAGTCGGCCTCTATCATTGGGGTGGGGTGAGGGTGGGGGAGGTGAGTAACGGGGGGAGAAAACACTTTCTTTTTAATTCAACTTCCATGTCGGGCATTTTTTGACTTGGATTTAGTTGGTGTGACCCTGAGCTGCCCAGGCCGTCCCTCGCTCCCGGACTCTCTCACTTCCCATTGTTTCACTCCACCTTTCATTTCTCCTCTCAGTGTTTCCCTTTTCAGTTTCTCCTGGAGCTTGGCAACGGGCGTTTGTGCAACGTCCACTTCAGCTCAGGGCTCGTGCACTGCCTGTCAATTAGGCTCAGGCAACAACAGAAGGCAGGGCGGAGACACAGAGCTGGAACCAGAGCCAAACGAGCCCCTTGCGGCATCAGGACAACTAGGACACCAAGCCGGCAGGACAGAAATGCCATACTTGTCCGTTAGAGATTTCTCCTCCTTCTTGTTAACTTGGAAATGCTCTGCCCTTTTGCTCCCCCAATGGCTCCAAGGGCAAATACTTTGCCCGGTGAGTGGCTGAGCCCGGAAGAGCAGGGGGTTGATCTCAGTTGGGGCTGCGATTGGTTTCAGCAACCCTGGGTTGGTGGAGAAGAAATCTGCCGGGATCTACCTTCCTAATCATTAACCAGAGACCCTTTCTGAGTTGCGCACATGTTGGGTATGTCACATAGGGTGGGGGGGGGGGGCAGGACAGGACTTTGCTGTGATGCCTCCACAGTCAACTAGCCTCACTGTCTAGGCTCACACATGAATAATGGTCCCTTGGTTGAGGTAACAAGTGTCCAAGGACCTGGACCCCATCCCCGGAAACTAAACACCACCCCACCTTTACTGGCCAAGTCTAGACTTTACCCCTGGGGATAGTTTGGGGTACAGACCCTGCGGCAGACTGCACCCCAGGGGGATAGTTTGGGGTACAGACCCTGCGACAGACTGCACCCCGGGGGGATAGTTTGGGGTACAGACCCTGCGACAGACTGCACCCCGGGGGGATAGTTTGGGGTACAGACCCTGCGACAGACTGCACCCCGGGGGATAGTTTGGGGTACAGACCCTGCGACAGACTGCACCCCGGGGGGATAGTTTAGGGTACAGACCCTGCGACAGACTGCACCCCGGGGGGATAGTTTGGGGTACAGACCCTGCGACAGACTGCACCCCGGGGGGATAGTTTGGGGTACAGACCCTGCGACAGACTGCACCCCGGGGGGATAGTTTGGGGTACAGACCCTGCGACAGACTGCACCCTGGACCCTCGCAGCCAGCTGAGAGAGGAGATCTCAATCTGGGCTCGAGTCCCAGTCAGGTCCCAGAAGCAAAAGGAAAACAGTCACATCCAGTCATAGCAGAGCTCGTAAATACTGCGCTCCTGTTGGCCCGTGTTTCTGCTCAGTCACCCTTGTGTGATGTGCTTTCTCTCATCAGCCGATCTTTTCTCATAACCCTCTCGCCCTCTCACAGTTGGATTGTGTAACATTTGGTCAATTTGATTTGAGGCACTCTCATTAATTTTCCTTGCATTCCATCCTTTCTGAATAGCTGCCCTTGTGCTTTGTTTCTGTCCTTTATCATTTCCCACCCTCACTCCGGATAAAGTGCAGGCTTGGGACACTCTCTATCCACCACCCCAGTGCTCTGTTACACAGCACTGTTTAAAAAAAAGTGCCTGGATGGTACAGTGGGTTACACACTGCGCCCTTTCAACACAGGCACAAGGCAATCCTCTCTCGGGTAGATCTTCAACCTACCACCCAGGTGTAAAACTGGTCCTGAGGATCGGCCGCCCATTGTAGAAACCGCCCGCTTTTTATCTGGATAATCAATAGCAATGATCAGGCCATTTCCATAACTGGCGGTCAATCCCCAGCAACAGATTTACGCCCAGGGGGCAGGTTTAAAAGCTACCCCCCCCCCACCTCTCTGTCTCTCTCTCTCTCTCTCTGTCTGTCAGTCTGTCTCTCTCGCTCTCTGTCTGTCCGTATCTCTCGCTCTCTGTCTGCCTCTCCCTCTCTGTCCGTCTCTCACTCTCTATATGCCTCTCCCTCTCTCTCCCTCTCCTTCTCTCTCCCTCTCCTTCTCTCTCCCTCTCCTTCTCTCTCCCTCTCCTTCTCTCTCCCTCTCCTTCTCTCTCCCTCTCCTTCTCTCCCTCCCTCCTTCCTTCCCTCTCTCTCTCCTTCCCTCTCTCCCTCCACTATAGGCTCTCCGATCGGCTCTGGACGTTCCCAGGTTTCCTTTGGGATTCTGGTTTGTGCAGGAGCAGGATTTCCTTTGGGATTATTGCCCCTCAAAGGCTCCGTTCTGATTGGTGGGTTCTGTACCCGCTGGTCAACTTGGAGACCCCCACCATTTTGGGCTCATTCACTTGGGATGGACCCCAAGGCTAACTGGATCAGTAACCGACCCCCCTCCCTCCTCCCTCAGCCGCCATGAATTCCGATCGCCATCCAGTTCCTTTTCCAATCTGACTATTCTCCATCTTGTTCTCCCGATTTCCATCGCTCCACCATTGGCGGCCGTGCCTTCAGCTGCTTAAGCCCGAAGCTTTGGAATTCCCTCCCTGAACCTCTCCGCCTCTCTCTCCTCCTTTAAGACGCTCCTTAAAACCTACCTCTTTGACCAAGCTTTCAGTCACTTATCCTAATATCTCCTTAGCGGGTCGATGTCAAATTGCATTTGATAATCTATCATGTGAAACGCCTCGGGACATTTTACTATGTTAAAGGCGCTATATAAATGCAAGTTGTTATTATTGACATTCCTACCCCAATGCAAATCTCCCTAAGCCCTATCAAGTCCATTTTCTTCAAGGACACTTCAACTGAGCGAGTGTTCACTGGACCCTTATTTAACCCTCAATGGGTCGCACTCTCTCCCCGGAGTCAGAAGGTCGTGGGTTCGAGCCCCACTCCAGAGACTTGAGCCCACAATCCAGACTGACCCTCCCAGTGCCAGTACTGAGGGAGTGCTGCACTGTTGGAGGTGCCGTCTTTCGGATGAGACATTAAACCGAGGCCCCGTCTGCCCCTCAGGTGGTCGTCAAAGACCCCACGGCCACTATTCGAAGAAGAGCAGGGAGTTCTCCCCGGTGTCCGGGCCAATATTTATCTCTCAACAGACATCACTAAAACAGATTAAATGGTCATTATCACATTGCTGTTTGTGGGATCTTGCTGTGCGCAAATTGGCTGCTGCATTTCCTACATTACAACAGTGACACTTCAAAAAGTACTTCATTGGCTGTAAAGCGCTTTGGGACGCCCTGAGGTTGTGAAAGGCGCGATAGAAATGCAAGTCTTTCTTTCCCTAACAAGTCCTGTGAAGGGGAGTAGCTGCGGTCTCTCCAGTTTAAGATCCAGCCCCTGGTTCTCCTACCCTGGCTTCATGCCGATCGATAGATGCAGATGCAACAAGACTTACTCCTTGTTGTTCCTGTCGAAAAGGACCATCGACCAGCCTGGTGCAAACCCGGGGTCCCGCGAGAACCACAGGACCACCAACAGGATAAAGAGGACGAGGACAGTTGTCTCGGCAAAGGACATGATGCCGAGCTTCCTGTACTCCTTTTGGATGACACCGTAGGCCCTCTTCTCCTTCAGTGAATTTTCTATTCCAATTCCCCACGTCTTCTTAAAACTGTGGACAAAAAACAAGGCCGCTTTAGGAGCAATTTATTGGCTCTGTTCACATGGTATTATTGGTTCCTGAAGGTCTACCAGGAGGGAATGAGAGTTCTTCAGGCAGCTCTGCCCTGGGCAGCAATGGACATCGCCCTCTCAGATAAAACGCTAAACGTACCACGTGGGCAGTTGTCACCCACGCCACGTGGGGCATAATCTGCCGATCTCCTGTCTCTTAATTAAGTTGCGCGACCTCTTCATGGCGGGGCACTTGGAACCCCGACATCCACCGCCGTAAAAATGGCAGCGGGCGCTTGCGCGGCAGGTTGGGAACACGTTCCGCGTATTTCACTTTTTAATGCCCCCCCCGGCCCCGCCACATACCATCTCCTACCTGTCATGGGGAGGTTAATATTGAGGCCACTGTCTGCTATCGATCCCCTGTCTGTTAGTCCCATCAAACACTCCCAGGGCAGGTGCAGCACGGGTTAGATACAGAGTAAAGCTCCCTAAACACTGTCCCATCAAACAATCCCAGGGCAGGTACAGCAGGGGTTGGATACAGAGTAAAGCTCCCCCTACACTGTCCCATCAAACACTCCCAGGGCAGGTACAGCACGGGTTAGATACAGAGTAAAGCTCCCCCTACACTGTCCCATCAAACACTCCCAGGGCAGGTACAGCACGGGTTAGATACAGAGTAAAGCTCCCTCTACACTGTCCCATCAAACACTCCCAGGGCAGGTACAGCACGGGTTAGATACAGAGTAAAGCTCTCTCTTCACTGTCCCATCAAACACTCCCAGGGCAGGTACAGCACGGGTTAGATACAGAGTAAAGCTCCCTCTACACTGTCCCATCAAACACTCCCAGGGCAGGTACAGCACGGGTTAGATACAGAGTAAAGCTCCCTAAACACTGTCCCATCAAACAATCCCAGGGCAGGTACAGCAGGGGTTGGATACAGAGTAAAGCTCCCCCTACACTGTCCCATCAAACACTCCCAGGGCAGGTACAGCACGGGTTAGATACAGAGTAAAGCTCCCCCTACACTGTCCCATCAAACACTCCCAGGGCAGGTACAGCACGGGTTAGATACAGAGTAAAGCTCACTCTACGCTGTCCCATCAAACACTCCCAGGGCAGGTATGGCACGGTTTAGATACAGACATTACTCGTGGATTGTGGTCAGATTGGTGCCATGTGCCCACACTAGGATCTGGACTGAGATCTCCTGAACCCATTGTATGTGGGCACCACTATCTTCCGCCACAGTTCTCATGACCTCCCACTGGAAGACTGGTGGAAACCCTAGAGAAACAGTGCAAACTGCTCCTTAACACTGTTTCTCCAGGAGTTGTGCAAATGGTGCAGCATAAGATTGGGAGAGCCTCACGGAAGTTCTATCCGAGGATCTTGGCGGCAGAAAGGAGAAACCTCCATCAGGCTGTGTTGGATGAACCTGTTGCTCTGAAAATGGCAGGAACAAATGTTGATCATTTTTCAAGGAACATGACCTCCCTGTTATTCACAACTGAGGAGACACTAACGGTTGGAGCCACTGGCATTGGATACTTTCACGCGATTGTGCTCCCTATCTCTGTAACCTCCTCCAGTCCTACAACCCTCCAAGATCTCTGCGTTCCTCCAATTCTGGCCTCTTGCGCATCCCCGATTTCTATCGCTTCACCATTGGCGGCCGTGCCTTCAGCTGCCCGGGCCCTAAGCTCTGGAATTCCCTCCCTAAACCTCTCCGCCTCCCTCTCCTCCTTTAAGATGCTCCTTAAAACCTACCTCTTTGACCAAGCTTTCGGTCACGTATTCTACTATCTCCTTATGTGGCTCGGTGTCAAATTTTGTTTGAGAAGCGGCTCGGGACGTTTTGCTATGTTAAATGAGCTGTATAAATGGGAGTTGTTGCTGTTGCTGTAACAGAGGCCTAGTTTCATTTACCCATTCAGCATTCAGCTTCATAACTTTGATTTTAAACAACTGACTACTTCATGCTGACTGCCCCTCAGTGCCAGATATCGCGACATACGGGGGTTAAACTCGGCGCTTTCCTTAAAAAACAATCACTTACTTCAATCCCAGGAATAAAGCCTGTAACCAAATCCAGCAGAGAAACAGCATGAGCAGCATGTTGGGGAAGGAGAATCCAAACCACGAGGCAAAGTTTATCACTTCTCCATTCTCGGGAAATATCCTTCAAACCACAAACATCACATCAAAAAGGATATCTTTAAAATACAATCACATCCTTTTATAACACATCACCTCACTGACTGACACCGAGAATGAGCGACAGTGGTAGAAAGATAGGAACAGGAGGCCATTCAGCCCTTCGAGCCTGTTCCGCCATTCTGTTATTTCATGGCTGATCTGTATCTTAACTCCATTTACCCGCCTTGGTTCTGTAACCTTTAATCCCCTCACCCAACAAAAATCTATCACTCTCCGTTTTGAAATTTTCAATTGACCCCCAGCCTCAACAACTTTTTGGGGGAGAGAGTTCCAGATTTCCACTCCCCTTTGTGTGAAGAAGTGCTTCCTGACATCACCCCTGAACGGCCTGGCTCTAATTTTAAGGTTCTGCCCCCTTGTTCTGGACTCCCCCCACCGGAGGAAATAGTTTCTCTCTATCTACCCTATCAAATCCTTTAATCATTTGAAACACCTCAATTCGATCACCCCTTAATCTTTTATACTCAAGGGAATACAAGCCTCGTCTGTGCAACCTGTCCTCTTAATTTAACCCTTTTAGCCCCTGTATCATTCTGGTAAATCTGAGCTGCATCCCCTCCAAGGTCAATATCCTGAGGTGCGGTGCCCAGAACTGAACCCAGTCTCCAGGTGGGGTCTGACCACAGCTTTATATAAACTGTCACATAACTCCCTCTCCATTGTATTCCAGCCCCCCTTGAGATAAAGGCCAACATTCCATTAGCCTTTTCAATTATTTTTTGTACCTGTCCACTAGATTTTAGTGATTTCTGTACTTGGACCCCATAATCTCTCTGCTCCGCCACAGATCCGAGCTTCTCACCATTTAGAAAACACCCTAATCTATCTTTCTTAGGTCCTTATACTTCCCCACATTAAACTCCATCTCCTATGGTTTTGCCCACTCACTGAATCTGATCTCCTCTGAGTCTTCTCTTTTCCAGAGAAAAGAGCCCCAGCCTTTCCTGATAGCTGCATCCTCTCAATTCTGGTAACATCCTTGTAAATCTTTATTGGACTTTCTCATGTTCTTCGGTATCCTTTTTGTAGTATGGAGAGCGGGCCTGCACGCAGTGCTCCAACTGTGGTCTAACCAAGGTTCTATACACATTACGCAGTGTCTATTGACACCACTGTGTCAGCCAATGAGTTGGAGGCGGGGTGGGACTTACGGCAGGACTCACAGAAGCAGTCTATTTACTCGGCAAACAGCAAAGCAAACAAAGTCTATTTACAGAGTCTATTTAAAAAGAGTCTGCAGAAAACAGAACTCAGGACCGAAACTGCAGCACCTTCTCCCGATAAAAGCAGGATTATTGCTTCAGCGAAATGCAGTGAGTGGAGGATAGTTACATAATACAAATTCTGTGCGTAAAATCAATCCCAGTCACTTACAGCAGTGTGGAGTCCAGGTGTGATTGACAAGGGAATTACCCAATCATCTCCATTCTGGCCGGGGATAATGGTGCCACTAAATGCAGCCATAAATTTAACATTACCTCCCTTTGTATTCTATTCCTCTAGAAATGAAACCCAGTAATTTGTTTGCATTCTTTATGGTCTTAACAACTTGTGTTGCTACTTTTAGTGATTTATGTATCTGTATTCCCAGATCTCGTTACTCCTCTGTCCCATTCAATTTCTTACCTTCCAAGGAATGAGACCTCCTTATTCCTTCTACAATGAACCACCTCACACTTGGCCCTATATCCACCCACTCAGCAAGCCTGTTTATTTGTTCCTGTATTTTGGTGCAGTCCTCCATATTATTAACTGTACCCACCCCGCCCCCCACCCTCCTCAATTTGGTATCATCTGCAAATTTCGACACCGTATCTCGAATTATTTATGTATCTGGTGAACAACAGTGGTCGCAGCCCAGATCCCTGTGGGACACCACTTCCTGTTTCCTGCCAGTCCGAGAAACTTCCCTTATCTTCTACCCTCTGTTATCTGTTTTGTCACCGTCTTTCAATCCACTCTGCTCCCTGACTCCACGCACCCTGACCTCCGTCACGAGTCTCATACTTTATTCTTAACGACCTCTGAAGGACTCTAGCAAGCCTCTCAGTTATATAAAAAACAAAATCACTTCAGAGCAAGTTCGACCATCTTTTAAGGAGAACTAGGGACGGGCACAGAGTGAGAGAAAAACAAATCACTGACTAGGCTGAAACACTCGGCTGAGGTTCTGGGGGCGGCCGGTGACGAGGGCCGGCGTCTCGAGGGGACGAGGGCCGGCGTCTCGAGGGGACGAGGGCCGGCGTCTCGAGGGGACGAGGGCCGGCGTCTCGAGGGGACGAGGGCCGGCGTCTCGAGGGGACGAGGGCCGGCGTCTCGAGGGGACGAGGGCCGGCGTCTCGAGGGGACGAGGGCCGGCGTCTCGAGGGGACGAGGGCCGGCGTCTCGAGGGGACGAGGGCCGGCGTCTCGAGGGGACGAGGGCCGGCGTCTCGAGGGGACGAGGGCCGGCGTCTCGAGGGGACGAGGGCCGGCGTCTCGAGGGGACGAGGGCCGGCGTCTCGAGGGGACGAGGGCCGGCGTCTCGAGGGGACGAGGGCCGGCGTCTCGAGGGGACGAGGGCCGGCGTCTCGAGGGGACGAGGGCCGGCGTCTCGAGGGGACGAGGGCCGGCGTCTCGAGGGGACGAGGGCCGGCGTCTCGAGGGGACGAGGGCCGGCGTCTCGAGGGGACGGGATGAGAAATTTGGAATTAAGAAAGAACAATTTCCTCTACTCGATCCTAAACCCCAAACACATTAACATCCCCTGAATGTTACACAAAGAAAGAATGAATGAGAGAGGGATGGAGAAAAAGAGGACAGAGAAAAAGAAAGAGAAACAGACAGAGAAAGAAAGAGAGGGGTAGAGAGAAAGAGAAAAAGAAATAAAGAGAAAGAAAAAGAGAGGGAGAGAGAAAGACAGACAAACAAACAGAGAGGCTAAGTGACATCATAAATTGATTTTATTTACGACTAGTCAGAGAACGGACAGTCTGCTGGTGACTAGCCTCTCCCCTATTCTCCTGGGATATGGTTTAAATGGTGTGAGATTTTAAGGGAGATCGCGCAATCTCATACACCCAGCAGGGGCCAAGCCCACAGGGAGTGCAGGGCAAAGAAGCAGGACGTCCGTGCTGTGCTCCCATTTGCGAACCATGCTGCTTGTGAACACAATCCCCTCTGGGGCCGTTGGCGCATAATTATTTATCCTTTAACAGCAATGGCCATTGACAATAGTATTGTTTGCTTTTATACAGTGCCTTCCCAAATCAAAACATCTCAAAGTGCTCCACAAATGATGAACTCCTGTAGAGTACAATGAGTGTTGTCCAGGCAAATACACCACAACCTGTACTGAGGCTGAGGTACTAAATGAGAACTTTGCATCTGTCTTCACCAAGGAAGATGATGCTGCCAGAGTCTCAGTAAAGGAAGATGTTGTTGAGATACTGGATAGGGTGAAAATTGAGAAACCATGGAACCATGGAACCATAGAAAAGATACAGCACAGGAGGGGGCCATTCGGCCCATCGTGTCCACACCGGCTCGAAGAACAACCAGGTGCCCATTCTAATCCCACCTTCCAACACCCGGTCCATAGCCCTGCAGCTTACAGCACTTTAGGTGCAGGTCCAGGTACTTTTTAAAAGAGTTGAGGGTCCCTGCCTCTACCACCAATTCGGGCAGCGAATTCCAAACACCCACCACCCTCTGGGTAAAAAAAGGTTTTCCTCATGACCCCTCTAATCCTTCCGCCAATCAGCTTAAATCTATGTCCTCGAGTTCTTGAACTCTCCGCTAGGGGAAACAGGTACTTCCTGTCTACTCTATCTGGGCCCCTCGTAATTTTGTGCACCTCAATCGAGTCTCCCCTCAGCCTCCTCTGCTCCAAGGAAAACAACCCCAGCCTATCCAATCTCTCCTGGCGGCTGCAATTTTCAAGCCCTGGCAACATTCTTGTAAATCTTCTCTGCACTCTCTCCAGGGCAATTACGTCCTTCCTGTAACGTGGTGACCAGAATTGCGCACAATACTCCAGCTGTGGCCTTACCAGCGTTTTATACAATTCCATCATTACATCCCGGCTTTTGTATTCTATACCTCAGCTAATAAAGAGGAGGTACTAGAAAGGCTAGCTGTACTTAAAGTAGATACGTCTCTTGATCCGGATGGAATGCAAATGGAGCAGTCTCAGCATGGATACAGAATTGGCTAAGTGACAGGAAACAGAGAGTAGTGGTGAACGGTTGTTTTTCAGACTGGAGGGAGGTGTACAGTGGTGTTCCCCATGGGTCGGTGCTGGGACCACTGCTTTTCTTGATATATATTAATGACTTGGACTTGGGTGTCCAGGGCACAATTTCCAAATTTGCAGATGACACAAAACTTGGAAGTGTAGTGAACAGTGAGGAGGATAGTGATAGACTTCAAGAGGATATAGACAGGCTGGTGGGATGAGCGGCCTGAAAGGGTGGTGGAAGCAGATTCAATCATGGCTTTCAAAAAGGAATTGCATAAATACTTGAAGGGAAAAAATTTGCAGGGCTACAGGGAAAGAGCGGGGAAATTGGACTAACTGGATCGTTCTTACAAAGAGCCAGCACAGGCTTGATGGACCGAATGGCCTCCTTCTGTGCTGTAACGATTCTATGATTCTAACCTTTCTGTACAGCAAGGTCCAAGGAACAGTAATCAGATGAATCCCCAGTTAATCTATTTTTGGTGGTGTTGGTTGAGGGAGGAATGTGGGAAATAGAAACATAGAAACATAGGGACCAGACAACTGGAGAATTCTCTGCTCTTCTTTGAATCTTTAAATCCACCAGAACAGGCAGACGGGGCCTCGGTTTAACGTCTCATCCAAAAGACGGCACCTCTGACAGTGCAGCACTCCCTCAGTACGGGCACTGGGAGTGCCGGCCTGGATTTTGTGCTCAAGTCTCTGGACTCGAACCCACGACCTTCTGACTGAGAGACGAGAGTGATACCTACTGAGCCAAGCTGACGCAAACATCGTGTAAATCAAAACATCAATTCAGGAAGTGCATTTAAACAGAAACAACTTAAGAATAACTCACATTCATTGGCTGATACAACTGAGGGGACAGTTTAGCAAATGAAAGCACTTTCCATATAAGTCCAGCTATTGGGAGGAATTGTTTCAACAATGCAAAAGGAAGCACTCACTGGTTGAATTGCCCCTTCAGCACCAGGTTGGGGCCAGTCCCAGTCAGAGTCGCCGTGCCTCCGATACTAGCAGCGTAGCAGACGCACAGAGTGAGTGCTTTACACATTTGTTTCCTCTCTTTGGTGTCCTTGTGTCCTGTCGAAGCCGTGGGAGGATTTCTGTTCAGTTCTGAGTCCGATTCATTTTTCTGGTCAAGCACCGTGGGAAGCGAAGCTGCAGGATACAAAAAGCCCCGCCCATTACCTCACCACACAGCGTGGCAGCTTCTCACGTCGAGCGCGAATCGGGCGGGCATTGTAATTGCGCTGGTGGGCGGCTCGAGCCGCTTTCATGGCCGAGCCTCATCTGTGCAATGCAGGCGAGCACCGGGCACCAGGCAGTGGTCAGTGAGAAGCGGGCAGTGGGCAGCGAGCACCGGTCAGCGGTCAGTGAGCAAACAGTGGGCACTGGGTAGCGAGCACTGGGCAGCGGTTAGCGAGCACCGGTCAGTGAGCAGCGGGCAGTGGGCAGCGGTCAGTGGGCACTGGGCAGCGAGCGAACTGCGGGCACTGGGCAGCGAGCACCGGTTGGCAGTCAGCGAGCGCTGGTCAGCGGTCAGTGTGCACTGGGCAGCGAGCGAACAGCGGGCACTGGTCAGCGAGTGCTGAAGCAGCATTGTTGGTCAGAGTGCAGGTGTGGGGGAAATCCAGTTCCTTCTCTGCGGAGCCGAGCCCGATGTTGAAGGTTGAATGGGGGTTGGGAGGGAAAGACCGTGAGGCAATGAACAGCTGATTTAGTACAATGTTACACGCAGAATGTTCTCCCCACTCAGACTTTGTGCCTCGAAGATGCTGATTGTTGCTGCCTTGTGCCTCCATGGGCACTGGGGAGGGCTCTACTCCCTAACCCAAGTGGCCATGCATCATGTGTGAATGTTGTCAGGTTATTCAACCATGGGGGACATCTCAGCTGAGCCTGATCCTGTCCTCAAACGGCATCCCCATCTGCCCACTTTCCAGCGGGAGTGGCTGGTCAGCAAGGAGGAGAAGGAACTCGGGCTGGGCACGAGGAGGCCTAGCCTGGGGGCTCCACCGGCAATCGGAGAACCCCAGCCTTGATCATGCTGAGTCACAGCCTGGAGCCAGAACCTCCCTGATCTCCAAGGCTCAGTCACATCCTGACAGCAGCCAGCCGTTCATGCAACCACTCCCAGGAAAGGCATGAGTCAGGGATGGGAGATAGTAAAGTGAGAAATCTTATTAAAGACGCCTGATGGAAGAATGAATGAACAAGAGACCTGCCGATTCCACTCCGATAGTGCTGGGTTTATCGTCCAGTTCCAAGCTATTAGTAAGGTCATTGGTTTCCATGTCGATCTTTTCTGTCTCCAAATCTGCTCCACTGCTGTTGAGCTGGTTTAAGACGGCCTGTGCGATGGGGACCATCATGGCGGTTGTGGCTGTGTTACTGATCCACATTGAGAGGAACGCAGTCACACTCATAAACCCTACCATTAATCTGGAGAGGACACAGAACACAAGACCAGTCCAAGATGCGAAATACTTATCAGCCCATCAAAACCCCTCCCTCCGGTACATTAACTCTCCCATTGAAGCCCCACCCTCTGGTATACTAACTCTCCCATCAAAACCCCTCCCTCCGGTACATTAACTCTCCCATTGAAGCCCCACCCTCTGGTATACTAACTCTCCCATCGAAGCCCCTCCCTTTGGTATACTAACTCTCCCATCGAAGCCCCTCCCTTTGGTATACTAACTCTCCCATCGAAGCCCCTCCCTTTGGTATACTAACTCTCCCATCGAAACCCCTCCCTTTGCTTTACTAACTCTCCCATCGAAGCCCCTCCCTTTGGTATACTAACTCTCCCATCGAAGCCCCTCCCTTTGGTATACTAACTCTCCCATCGAAGCCCCTCCCTTTGGTATACTAACTCTCCCATCGAAGCCCCTCCCTCTGGTACACAAATTCTCCAATGAAGTGCATCTCTGATGCAGATGTGGGAACCCGCATTGTCCAGGAGTGGGTGATAATACATCTTGTGCTACGGCTCTAATCCCAAACCTGAAGCAGACTGGACACATCTAAGATCATCCAATGTTGTTTCAGGCTTCCCTGAACCTGAAGCCTATCCTCTTATTGAAAAAAAAATCACTATTACATGCCCTCCTCCCCCGCCCCACTACATTTAGAATATTCTACATCTACGGAACATGAGGTTGTCCTTGAATGTCTTGGGTGGGGAAATGCTTTCTGGCCTTTATCCCACTCTCTAATAATATGCAGTGACCTTGCTTGATGCCAGTAATGTTCCATCTATAACACAACTGAATAAAGGATGGACAGAGCCTTACAGAGCTGGCTTGACCCCAACAAGAAGGAGGGCCCTCAGTGCAATGCGTTTGTGAAGGTTCCAGTGTTCAATGGCTACAGCCACAATTAAGCCACCAAGGAGGAGCATGTTGGTGTCCTTCATATACTGCATGCACACCTGGAACAGAAAGTACACAGCAGTAAAACATCACTGTAAGGCCATTTGGGTGTGTGTTAGCTCTTCTGAGACTAGCCCCTCTCTGCATTGGCAAGAACTAGACTGGGGTCAGTTATGGCCAGTGCTGTCCATTCACACAGTGACTGGTCAGTTATGGCCACTGCTGTCCATTCACACAGTGACTGGTCAGTTATGGCCAGTGCGGTCCATTCACACGGTGACTTGTCAGTTATGGCCAGTGCTGTCCATTCACACGGTGACTGGTCAGTTATGGCCAGTGCGGTCCATTCACAGAGTGACTGGTCAGTTATGGCCAGTGCTGTCCATTCACACAGTGACTGGTCAGTTATGGCCACTGCTGTCCATTCACACGGTGACTGGTCAGTTATGGCCAGTGCTGTCCATTCACACAGTGACTGGTCAGTTATGGCCACTGCTGTCCATTCACACGGTGACTGGTCAGTTATGGCCAGTGCTGTCCATTCACACAGTGACTGGTCAGTTATGGCCAGTGCTGTCCATTCTGCCTCTGGCCAGTGTACAGTGTAGACTGGTATTGAACAGCGCTTCAGAAAAACCCTTCCGCTTGGCTGTAAACCAGATCCAAAATCCACTTATTCAGACAGTTTGGGAATGGTATCAGATCATTGAGGTGACCTGGTCAATCCTATGACAAGTGTTTTAGGTGATGTTAGGCACACCAAGATAACCCACTGGTAGAGCAGCCCAACCAAATTAGCCATCTCATCACCAACGCTGGGGGGAGGAGTGAAGATTAGATTGTTGCTCCTTTTAATTGAACAATTTGCAGCCTTGTTTCTCTTTTGTTTTTAATCCTTTTATGATCAATTTCACTCGAGTGACATTGGAGGCAACAGTGTGAAAACTGAACCTTACTTGTTTAGACTGCATGATTCCAAACATTGGGAAGAGTAAAACGGGAATGATGGCAGTGATAGCCAGAGGGATGACTTCAGTGCACCAGTACACAGCCATTAGAAGGACAATATATCCACAAGAGGCTTCCTGTAAGAGAGGGAAGGAAAAATCGGATCAGCAAGGGTCCCCCGGTGGTGAGAACATTGATGAAACCAAAGTCAAGCTGGAATTAGTACACACACTGCAAGAATCAAC
Organism: Heptranchias perlo; assembly: GCF_035084215.1. Classification (NCBI taxonomy): domain Eukaryota; kingdom Metazoa; phylum Chordata; class Chondrichthyes; order Hexanchiformes; family Hexanchidae; genus Heptranchias; species Heptranchias perlo. The sequence continues at coordinate 38,556,609 of NC_090352.1, forward strand.
CCTCGTCTGAACATAATTCCCCCCCTCCAACAAATGGTCTGTTCCTCCCACCCCTCCTTACCTGTAAGTGTTGACCAAGTGTTGTCCAACGGGTGGCAGCGAACCTTATGGGTAAATGGAAGGGTATGGTGGGCCAGCGGGTATGATACTGGACGAGCAACTCAGAGGTCATAAGTTCAAACCCTACCACAGCAAGTTGTGAAATTGAATTCAATAAATCGAATAATTTGCAGGCTGGCACCAGAAATATGATCATGGAAACTGCCAGATTGTCCTAAAAACCCAACAGGGTCATGAATGTCCTTTAGGGAAGGGTAACAGCCACCTCTACCTGGTCTAGCCTACATGTGACTCCAATCCCACATTGCCTTGACTCTTAATGCCATCAGGAGCAAACTAGGGATGGGCAATAAATGCTGCCTCACCTGGTCACCCACATCCTGAGAACAAATAAGAAGAATGGCCACTCTTTATGCATGAACCTATACTGCAGATGTTTCAGGTTGTGGGGGGGAATTGTACAGGCCATCTAGAACATAGGACTCGCGAGATGAAATAGGTCCAGGGTCCATCTAGTTCGCCTTCGACTATCCTGGTAGTCACAGGATACAACGATAATGGAGTTGCTGAATATTCATAACAATCAATCTCCATCAATGAGTCTCCAACAGACCCAGACATGATGCGGGGAAAACCCTCAGTGATGGAGAGATTTGGGAACCACAGGTCCAAAGTCACCTGTTCCCCCCGAGCCTGTTACACTCACCACACGTCCTGGCTCAAATTACTCATAAACTGTCTCCCCAAAATGCAATTTTCTGAAAGAAATCAATCTCATTTGCATTTGAATGAATCAATACCGACTGTTCCCACCGTCTCCCTGGGGAACCTCGTCCCGAGATTGACCTCTCGCTCACTGAAATATTGTTCCCACGGATTATTTTTGAATTTAACTCTCCTTCAAGCACAGGCCGTGTCCTCGGGTTCCACTGTTCAGGACAGGGTGAAACAGCTCGTCATGGTCACCTTTAGAATTCAGTCCCTTTAGATTTCAGTCCCTTTAGATTTCAGTCCCGTCCCTTCAGAATTCAGTCCCTTGCCTTATTTTCAGTAGAAGCTTTTCCAGAGGAACTGTATAAAAGGCCTCCCTGAAATCTGAATGACCTACATCCACGGCCTTACCCCTATCAAGCTCCTTTGTCACAACCTCAAAGAAAACCAAAAGGTTCGAGTGTAAAATCTCCCCTTCAGGAACCCATCTTGAAGATATTTTATGGATTATTTTCTATCATTGATCTTCTCTTACCCACAATTCACAGCTCAGAAACAGGCCATTCAGCCCAACTGGTCTTCAATAACAGTTCCAACAACTTTATCCACAATGGAAGTCAAACTCTCTGTAGTTTCCTGGGTCATTTTGCTACCTTTCGTAGAGGGGTGGGGGGAAGAGAGATCACGGAGGGATTGATCGCCGTGGGGGAGGGGGGGTTGGGGAAGAGATTACGGCAGGTTTGCTTGGTGGTCCGGGGGCGGGGGGAAAAGCATTCCTGCTCCCCGTGGCCCACAAGCAGTGCTGGAAAAGCACGTACCTGCTCAATCCGGCATCTCCCGCCTCCCTTTAGCTGCCAGGTCTCCTGAGCTCTGGGAAACGTGGCCCGCAGCCATTAAATTCAAACTGATGACAAAATTTGAGGCACACAGATTATAATAATTAAATATTATATTTACTGACCCCACCATGTTTGAACCAGAAGTAGGCATGTCCGTGGCGGGGTTGGGATTGGCTTTCCCATTTATTCAACTTTATTATTCCCCCTGACCCTCTCCCACCAGTCGTGGGGGATTAAAATCACCCCCATTGTGAATGTCACCTGATGGGTTCGTCTAGACTGCCTTTCCAGTAAGATCATGAATTGTAGATCCTTTTTAACAAATGAGGAAAAATCTTCACAAACACAGTGACACTGGACGGTCCCATCTCCAGGTGATTCGATTTGCACTGAAATATATCGTCATGGAAATGTGGTAAAAAAAATGGCAGCAATGCCCCTTTAAGCAGCGGGGAGGGGAACGCCAGTCAGCACCAGCCCCTGCAGACGGAGCTTTCCACAGAAAAACCTCTCCCATCGCACTGGGATTTTTGCCAAAGTTCAACAGAATCACCAGAATTGCCAAATTGCCTTTTAATTCAGGACACACACAACTGCAGTGAATGTCCCACAGACTGATCCTGACGACAGGCACTGGACACACTGAAAAGGCGCAGGGACTCTTTTTAAATCAGATAGACAATATAGATAAGCGTAAGGTGGTGCATTTTGGTAGGAAGAATAAGGAGGCCACACACTGGATAATAAATGGGGTAGAGGAGCAGAGGGGTCTGGGGGTACAGATCACAAATCACTAAAAGTAGCAACGCAGGTTAATAAGGCCATAAAAAAGACAAATCAAGCACTGGGGTTCATTTCTAGAGGGATAGAATTGAAAAGCAGAGAAGTTATGTTAAACTTGTGTAGAACCTTGGTTAGGCCACACTGGGAGTACTGTGCACAGCTCTGGTCTCCATCGGCTCTAAATTGGGCCGTGTAGTGCCCATTGTGTAGGAGCTGTGCGAAATCCTAAGGACCCAAAACGGCGTCTGGAATGCGGGCGCACACTTCTAGCATGACGTGCGCCGGACGCCATATTGGTAAAGGCGCTCACGCATGTGTAGATAATGAACGCCTTCAGCATGTAAAGTAGGGAGAATATGCTTTAGGTCAGTGTGCAACGCTGATTTAAAGGGACAGATGCAATTTTGGAACTCAACACTCGTCTTAACTTTGCTCAGCTGAACAGGTCATAAACAGCATGGAGGACTCCACCCCCCAACAGCGCTATTTAAAGGGATCATACAGGATTTAAAGGTTAGTTGCTGGATCATTGCTTCTGGCTGCTGATGCATTTGTAACTGTTTTTGGAGGTCCCCTCTACTTGAATACTAGGACGCGGGGACATAGCCTAAAAATTAGAGCCAGGACTTTCAGGAGTGAAGTTAGGAAACACTTCTACACACAAAGGGTGGTGGAAGTTTGGAACTCTCTTCCGCTAACGGCAGTTGATGCTAGCTCAATTGTTAATTTTAAATCTGAGAGTGATAATACCTTTTGGTTAACAAAAATCTAAGGGATATGGGGCTAATGCGGGTATATGGGGTTAGGTCACAGATCAACCATGACCTCACTGAATAGCGGAACACGCTCGAGGGGCTGAATAGTCTTCTCCTCTTCCTATCTTCCTATGTTCCTATAATAAAGTTTCAATACTCTACAGGGAGTGGGCTGGCTCGCTGACAGGCAACAGCAAGGGCACTGGTAGTGTGGCAGGGGTGGGACAGGAGTGCTGTCATCCTGAGAGAGGGCAGCAGGTTCATGTTCCATGGAGCCACTGCCACTTGCTGCCTCCTGTTATGCACCACCTTCTCCTGCAAGAAAGTGGGACGTGTGTCGGTGAGTGACCTGCAAGATGTTTGGGTGATGTGCCTGTCATGGTTGAATAGCTGCCAGTGTGTGTGACCTGTGAGTTGCGGGTGGGCGGCTTTCAACAGTGGTAACGTGTGAGGGTGAGAGGAAGCATCCAATTGGAAGAGTTGAGTACTGATTGAAAGAGTTTGTTGGTATGTGAGTGATGGGGGGGTGTAGTGGGTGGGGCAGTGGATGGGCTAGTGGTGCAGTTGGTAGGAGACACCACTTGACCTCACTCACCTTTGCCTCGTGTCAAAGCATTGAACTTCTTCCTGCACTGCATCCATGTTCGTGGTGCTGGGCGCCTGGCATTGACTTCGTCCCCTACTGCCTCCCACTCCCTCGGGAGCATATATCTGGAGGGGCTCTTGTCCCCCTGCGGATATAGGATGTCCCTCCTTTTGTCCACCTCTTGCACCAAGCCCTCTAGTGCATCATCAGAGAACCTTGGTGCATGCACTCTCACAGGCCTGGTACAAACTCAGATCGGCAGATTGCTGAGGTCTGGTGTGCAGATTGGAGGGCGTGGGATTTAGTAGTGTGCAACCTTTATTCATTGTTTTAACACAACTCAACAGTTTGTAAACATGTGGACGGGACCTGCGTCTGTGTTTTACGTGTGCGATATCTGATCCCCGTTCAGACTCCGTGCCGACCTGTATCTTATATTTTGCAAATATCAGAGTCCCTCAAATGTTGAGCAGCCCAGTTGTTCATTAAAAATTCCAGAGGTCCCATCGTTCCCACGCTGCACTATATTGCAACACAGATTCACTTTCCAATTGATTTCCACCACTTCCTACAAACACAATGCACCTCCCCTTTAAGAGGTGCAGGCTGCCTTTAAGTGATGCTAGCCACTCGCGATATCTGGGCCCCCTGCTGGTGAGCAGCCACTCAACAGCGCAGGTAGGGCTGGCTGGACGCAGCAGTCAGGTAAAACAGCAGGCAGCATAAATGTTACATGCTGCCTGCATCTCAACAACTGGCCGCAGATTAATCGTGCACAGCGACCCCCGCGCCCGGTTTCGGGGATTATCCAATATAACCCCCCATATTACAAAAAGGATATAGAGGCATTGGCAAAGGTGCAAAAAAGATTCACAAGGATGATACCAGAACTGAGAGGATATCCTTATCAGGAAAGGCTGAACAGGCTGGGGCTCTTCTCCAGAAAAGAGAAGACTGAGGGGTGACCTGATAGAGGTCTTTAAGATTATGAAAGGGTTTGATAGGGTAGACGTAGTGAAATGTTTCCACTCTTGGGGAGCCCAGAACTAGAGGTCATAAATATAAGATAGTCACTAATAAATCCAATAGGGAATTCAGGAGAAACTTCTTTACCCAGAGAGTGGTGAGAATGTGGAACTTGCTACCACAAGGAGTAGTTGAGGTGAATAGTGTAGATACATTTAAGGGGAAGCTGGATAAACACATGAGAGAGAAAGGAATAGAAGGATATGCTGATAAAGTGAGATGAAGTAGGGAGGGAGGAGGCTCGTGTGGAGCATAAACACCGGCATAGACCTGTTGGGGTGAATGGCCTGTTTCTGTGCTGTAAATTCTATGTAATTCCATGTAATTCCATGTAATTCTATGCCCTTGCTTAGGTTCTGACCTGTAATTTTGTGTTGCTCAGGCTCAGTAATGATACACTGTTCAATTTACATTCCCACGAGCCAGCACGCAGATTGTTATCTGTAATTTGCTGTTTGTCAGCTCCTTCACTGGGGTTCCACCTACCACCCCAGCCAGTGTGTCTGTGGGAATGGACTGTAATGGCTGCAGCACGGTGTCGGTCTGTGTCTGGCTGATATTTACTGGGTCTGGGAGCTTCAGCCCTGTAACTGGGTCCTCTCCCCTCTGCAGCCTGGGTTTAATTACAGTCTAGAGTGATGGAGTCAAAATTACCTCTCGCTGCCTGAGTCCGTGGGAGATAATTGCACCAATTTGCTCTCCTGGGGTGAGCTCCAGCCCCGAGTCCGTCCTGGGGTAATCAGCAACGTGGCCCTCCGGATATCCCACCCAGTAATCGAAGCCAATATCAACCCAGTCTGGGGCGAGCAGCACGTTCTGGGAGTATCTGATCCTAAAAATGCTTCTTCTCTGTATCTTCTGGCCTTTGTGACTCTCTCTCCACCTGTCACTCTCCCTCCCTCTGTCACTCTCCCTCTCCCTCTCTCCCTCTGTCGCTCTCCCTCTGTCGCTCTCCCTCTGTCGCTCTCCCCCTGTCGCTCTCCCCCTGTCGCTCTCCCCCTGTCGCTCTCGCCCTGTCGCTCTCCCTCTCCCCCTGTCGCTCTCCCTCTCCCCCTGTCGCTCTCCCTCTCCCCCTGTCGCTCTCCCTCTCCCCCTGTCGCTCTCCCTCTCCCCCTGTCGCTCTCCCTCTCCCCCTGTCGCTCTCCCTCTCCCTCTGTCGCTCCCCCTGTCACTCTCCCTCTCCCCCTGTCCCTCTCCCCCTGTCGCTCTCCCTCCCTCTGTCGCTCTCCCTCTCCCCCTGTCGCTCTCCCTCTCCCCCTGTCGCTCTCCCTCTCCCCCTGTCGCTCTCCCTCTCCCCCTGTCGCTCTCCCTCTCCCCCTGTCGCTCTCCCTCTCCCCCTGTCGCTCTCCCTCTCCCCCTGTCGCTCTCCCTCTCCCCCTGTCGCTCTCCCTCTCCCCCTGTCGCTCTCCCTCTCCCCCTGTCGCTCTCCCTCTCCCCCTGTCGCTCTCCCTCTCCCCCTGTCGCTCTCCCTCTCCCCCTGTCGCTCTCCCTCTCCCCCTGTCGCTCTCCCTCTCCCCCTGTCGCTCTCCCTCTCCCCCTGTCGCTCTCCCTCCCCCCCTGTCGCTCTCCCTCCCCCCCTGTCATTATCCATTTATTTATATTTCTTTGTGTACATGTTCTAGGTGTCATAGAACACCTATAGGTCAGTGGGTAGCACTCTCACCTCTGAATTAGTAGGTAGGAGACTTGAACACAGAAAGCCCTTGCATTTATTTAGCACCTTTCACGACCACAGGACGTTCCAAAACGCTTTACAGCCAATGATGTACTATTAAAGTGTAGTCACAGTTGTAATGTTGGAAACACAGCAGCCATTTTTGCGCACAGCAAGATCCCACAAAATGCGATGAACCCCCCCCGGTCGATCTGTTTTTTTGTGTTTTAAAAAAAATTTTGCTCAGGATGTGGGCATCGCTGGCAAGGCCGGCATTTATCGCCCATCGCCAGTTGCCTGTGAAGGTGGTGGTGGGCCGCTTTCTTGAACCACTGAGTAGCACCTTGATACAACTGAGGGGCTCGCTAGGCCACTTCGGAGGGCAATTAAGATTCAAACCACGTTGGTGTGAAGACTGGAGTCACATACAGGACAGACCGGGTAAGGACAGCAGGTATATCTACCTCCAGTCTGAAACACAACCGTTCACCACTATTCTCTGCTTTCTGTCCCTCACTCAATTTTGTATCCATGCAGCCACTGTCCCTTTAATCCCATGGGCTTCAATTTTGCTAACAAGTCTATTATGTGATACTTTATCAAATGCCTTTTGAATGTCCATAAGCCCAACATCAACCACACTGCCCTCATCAACCCCCTCTGTTACTTCATCAAAGAACTCTAGCAAGTCAGTCAAATATGATTTGCCTTTAACAAATCCGTGCTGACTTTCATTTATCACTGCCGACATTAGGCTGACTGGCCTGTAGTTGCTGGGTTTATCCCTCTCCCCTTTTTTGAACAGGGGTGTAACATTTGCAATCCTCCAGTCCTCTGGCACCATCCCCATATCTGAGGAGGATTGGAGGATTGTGGCCAGAGCCTCCGCGATTTCCACCCTCACTTCCCTCGGTAATCCGGGATGCCTCCCATCTGGACCGGGTGACTTTTCTACTTTGGGCACTGCCAGCCTTTTAAGTGCCTCGTCTTTATCTATTTTTGTCCTCTCCAATTTCTCCACTACCTCCGCCTTTGCTGTGCCATTGGCAGCATCCTCTTCTTCAGTGAAGACAGACCCAGAGTGTTCATGCAGTGCCTTTTCCTTTTTGTCCTCAATCGGCCCCACCCTTACGTTGACGACTCTTTCACTATTTATATGTTTATAAAAGACTTTTACGTTCCCTATTATATCACCAGCTAATCTATCCTCACACACTCTCTTTGCCCCTCTTATTTCCTTTTTCAGTTCTCCCCTGTACATTTTGTATTCGGCTCGGTCCTCTATTGAATTATGAGTCCGATATTTTTTTCTGTTACATTTTAATCTTTAGTCATCCAGGGAGCTCTAGCTTTTGATGCCCTTCCTTTCCCCCTCGTGGGAATGTGTACTCTGTATCTGAACCATCTCCGCTTTGAAAGCCTCCCATTGCTCATTTACTGTTTTACCTGCCAATCTTTGATTCCCATCCACCTGGATCAGATCCCCCTTTAACTCACTGAAATCAACCCTCCTCCTGTTGAGTAGTTTCACATTTGATTTTTTTTCCTTGTCCTTTTCCATAACTTCTCCAAACCTAATGATATTGTGATCACTGTTTCCCAAATGCTCCCCCACCTGCCCCACTTCATTCCCTAGAACTAGATCCAGCACATCTTCCATCCTCGAATTTACCATGAGGGAAAATCTTCACAAACACAGTGACACTGGCCGGTCCCATCTCCAGGTGATTCGATTTGCACTGAAATATATCGTCATGGAAATGTGGTAAAAAAATTGGAGGCAAATCCCCTTTAAGCAGTGGGGAGGGGAACGCCAGTCAGCACCAGCCCCTGCAGACGGAGCTTTCCACAGAAAAACCTCTCCCATCGCACTGGGATTTTTGCCAAAGTTCAACAGAATCACCAGAATTGCCAAATTGCCTTTTAATTCAGGACACACACAACTGCAGTGAATGTCCCACAGACTGATCCTGACGACAGGCACTGGACACACTGAAAAGGCGCAGGGACTCTTTTTATATCCGATGGACACCCACCTACACCCACCTATTGCATTTTTCACCTCCTTTCTAGCACGTTGTATTTCACAGAAATTCAGAGAAAGCCTGTTTCACATTTCCAGCACTCTCGGTAAAACTTGTAAACTGAGATATCGCACTCACACAGCTTGGCCACATTTTCACCCTGATTTTCTGTCCAATTGCTAGTTTTATTTAACTTGTTTGTATCTCTAGTTGGACAGTCAGGAGCCTGTTGCTGGGTTTAGAGGGTGGGAGGTGTACATGGATCTTACCTTGGTCTGTACAACGATGGGTAAAGGCATGAGGACCAGCGGTGTGAGAGCGAGGAACAAGACATTCCGATAGCCGTGAAGCAGCTTCAGCCAAGGGAGCATGGCGATGGGTGGTCAGCTGGCCGAGCCTCTCAGATGTCCAGTTCCATCCACTGACTGTCCACTCACACACTGACCATCACACCGTCCCGGGGCTCACTCACTGCTCGCAGATCTCTCGCTTCTTCCTCTCAGCTTCCCAATACTCCCGTTCAGCAGCAGCAAAGTCTCTCACGTTAAATGAACTTGAAGCCTCCCGGAGTCTCTCAAAGTCCGGGTGATGCTGACAGGCGTCACAATATATTCGTCAGACTTGGCTGAGCCGCATGGTTACCCGCGTCAGTGCAAACAAATAACCCGCCCCGCATCTCCTCCCCTGCTCAGTGTGAGGTCCAGGGTGAGCTGCAACTCTTTATACCAGAGCTCCAGGACCAGCCTGCTCCCCAATCAACTCCAGGACCAGCCTGATCCCCAATCAACTCCAGGACCAGCCTGCTCCCCAATCAACTCCAGGACCAGCCTGATCCCCAATCAACTCTAGGACCAGCCTGATCCCCAATCAACTCCAGGACCAGCCTGATCACCAATCAACTCCAGGACCAGCCTGCTCACCAATCAACACCAGGACCATCCTGCTCACCAATCAACATCAGGACCAGCCTGCTCACCAATCAACACCAGGACCAGCCTGCTCACCAATCAACACCAGGACCAGCCTGCTCACCAATCAACATCAGGACCAGCCTGATCACCAATCAACTCCAGGTCTTACCTGATCACCAATCAACTCCAAGATCAGCCTGGTCACTAATCAACTCCAGGTCTTACCTGCTCACCAATCAACTCCAGGACCAGCCTGGTCACCAAATCAACTCCAGGACCAGCCTGCTCACCAATCAACTCCAGGTCTTACCTGATCACCAATCAACTCCAGATCTTACTGATCACCAATCAACTCCAGGTCTTACCTGATCATCAATCAACCCCAGGACCAGCCTGGTCACCAAATCAACTCCAGGACCAGCCTGGTCACCAATCAACTCCATGTCCTACCTGGTCACTAATCAACTCCAGGTCCTACCTGGTCACTAATCAACTCCAGGTCCTACCTGGTCACCAAATCAACTCCAGGACCAGCCTGGTCACTAATCAACTCCAGGTCCTACCTGGTCACTAATCAACTCCAGGTCCTACCTGGTCACTAATCAACTCAAGTTCCTACCTGGTCACTAATCAACTCCAGGTCCTACCTGGTCACTAATCAACTCCAGGTCCTACCTGGTCACCAATAGGGTTGCCAACCCTCCAGAATTGCCTCCCTGAATGGATGTTGAATTTCCCAGGCACTCAATTGTATCAAAACCACTATTATTGGTTACAAAGGCGGCCCACCGCCATCTTCTCAGGGCAACTGGGGATGGGCGATAAATGCCAGCCTTTCCAGCGCCACCCACATCTTGAGAATATATTTTTTATAAATAACACCACCATAAACAGATTTACAGGGGGGTTCATCTCGTTTCTGGGATCTTGCTGTGCGCAAAATGGCTGCCATTTTTTCTACATTACAACAGTGACCACACTTCAAAAGTACTTCATTGGCTGTAAAGTGCTTTGGGATGTCCTGAGGTCATGAAAGGTGATAAATAAATGCAAAATCTTTCTGTGTTCAAGTCCCTGGAGTGGGACTTAAACCCCAAACCTACTAACTCAGAGGTGCGAGTGCTACCCACTGACCCATAGGTGTTCTATGACACCTAGAACATGTAAACATAGAAAGATAAATAAATGGATAGTGACAGGGGGAGAGGGAGAGTAACGGGGAGAGGGAGAGCGACAGAAGGAGGGAGAGTGACAGAGGGAGAGGGAGAGTGGCAGAGGGGGAGAGAGTGACAAGGGGAGGGAGAGTGGCAGAGGGGGAGAGAGTGACAAGGGGAGGGAGAGTGACAGAGGGAGGGAGAGTGGCAGAGGTCGAGAGTGACAAGGGGAGAGTGACAGAGGGAGGGAGAGTGGCAGAGGTCGAGAGAGTGACAAGGGGAGGGAGAGTGACAGAGGGGGAGAGAGTGACAAGGGGAGGGAGAGTGACAGAGGGAGGGAGAGCAACAGGGAGGGAGAATGACGGAGAGGGAGCGTGATAGAGGGAGAGTGACGGCGGAGAGGGAGCGTGACAGAGGGAGGGAGAGTGACAGGGGGAGGGAGAGTGACAGAGAGAGAGAGAGTGACAGATGGAGAGAGAGTCACAGAGGCCGGAAGATACAGAGAAGAAGTTTTTTTTTTATTCGTTCATGGGATGTGGGCGACACTGGCGAGGCCAGCATTTATTGCCCATCCCTAATTGCCCTTGAGAAGGTGGTGGTGAGCCGCCTTCTTGAACCGCTGCAGTCCGTGTGGTGAAGGTTCTCCCACAGTGCTGTTAGGAAGGGAGTTCCAGGATTTTGACGTAGCGACGATGAAGGAACGGCCGATATATTTCCAAGTCGGGATGGTGTGTGAATTGGAGGGGAACGTGCAGGTGGTGGTGTTCCCATGTGCCTGCTGCTCTTGTCCTTCTAGGTGGTAGAGGTCGCGGGTTTGGGAGGTGCTGTCGAAGAAGCCTTGGCGAGTTGCTGCAGTGCATCCTGTGGATGGTACACACTGCAGCCACTGTGCGCCGGTGGTGAAGGGAGTGAATGTTTAGGGTGGTGGATGGGGTGCCAATCAAGCGGGCTGCTTTGTCCTGGATGGTGTCGAGCTTCTTGAGTGTTGTTGGAGCTGCACTCATCCACTCATTTTTAGGATCAGATACTCCCAGAAGGTGCTGCTCGCCCCAGACTGGGTTGATATTGGCTTCGATTACTGGGTGGGATATCCGGAGGGCCACGTTGCTGATTACCCCAGGACGGACTCGGGGCTGGAGCTCACCCCAGGAGAGCAAATTGGTGCAATTATCTCCCACGGACTCAGGCAGCGAGAGGTAATTTTGACTCCATCACTCTAGACTGTAATTAAACCCAGGCTGCAGAGGGGAGAGGACCCAGTTACAGGGCTGAAGCTCCCAGACCCAGTAAATATCAGCCAGACACAGACCGACACCGTGCTGCAGCCATTACAGTCCATTCCCACAGACACACTGGCTGGGGTGGTAGGTGGAACCCCAGTGAAGGAGCTGACAAACAGCAAATTACAGATAACAATCTGCGTGCTGGCTCGTGGGAATGTAAATTGAACAGTGTATCATTACTGAGCCTGAGCAACACAAAATTACAGGTCAGAACCTAAGCAAGGGCATAGAATTCCATAGAATTACAGAGAATTACATGGAATTACATAGAATTTACAGAGAATTACATGGAATTACATAGAATTTACAGCACAGAAACAGGCCATTCAGACCACCTTACTTCATCTCACCCTATCAGCATATCCTTCTATTCCTTTCTCCCTCATGTGTTTATCCAGCTTCCCCTTAAATGTATCCACACTATTCACCTCAACTACTCTTTGTGGGAGTGAGTTCCACATTCTCACCACTCTCTGGGTAAAGACGTTTCTCCTGAATTCCCTATTGGATTTATTAGTGACTATCTTATATTTATGGCCCCTAGTTCTGGTCTCCCCCAAAAGTGGAAACATCTTCTCTAAGTCTACCCTATCGAACCCTTTCATTATCTTAAAGACCTCTATCAGGTCACCCCTCAGTCTATTTCTAGAGAAAAGAGCCCCAGTCTGTTCAGCCTTTCCTGATAGTTAAAACTTCTCAGTTCTGGTATCATCCTAGTAAGACTATTTTGCACCTTCTCCTGTGCCTCTATATCCTTTTTATAATATGGAGACCAGAACTGCGCTCAGTACTCTTAAGTGTAACTGTTATTTAATTATACACAATTTGTGTAAATTCCAGCAGCATTTCATTACTAAACCTGAGTAACACAAAATTACAGTTTATAACCTGAGCGAGGGCTTAGAATGACATAGAATTTACAGCAGAGAAGCAATCTATTTAGACCACCTTACCTCATCTCACCCTCTCAGCATCTCCTTCTATTCCTTTCTCCCCCATGTGTTTATCAAGCTTCCCCATAAATGTATCTACACTATTCGCCTCAACTACTCCTTGTGGGAGTGAGTTCCACATTTCACAAAGAAACCCATTTGACCTTCAAAGTTTATGTAATTTAAATGAGTCTCAGAATTCGTCTGTATTTTTGTGCTCATCAAACTGATGGACACAGGGCTGTGAACATGGAAAAAACTTTACATTTCAGGCAGTCCCAGGGCAGGTACAGCACAGGTTAGATACAGAGTAAAGCTCCCTCTACACTGTCCCATCAAACACTCCCAGGGCAGGTACAGCACGGGTTAGATACAGAGTAAAGCTCCCTCTACACTGTCCCATCAAACACTCCCAGGGCAGGTACAGCACGGGTTAGATACAGAGTAAAGCTCCCTCTACACTGTCCCATCAAACACTCCCAGGGCAGGTACAGCACGGGTTAGATACAGAGTAAAGCTCCCTCTACACTGTCCCATCAAACACTCCCAGGGCAGGTACAGCACAGGTTAGATACAGAGTAAAGCTCCCTCTACACTGTCCCATCAAACACTCCCAGGGCAGGTACAGCACGGGTTAGATACAGAGTAAAGCTCCCTCTACACTGTCCCATCAAACACTCCCAGGGCAGGTACAGCACGGGTTAGATACAGAGTAAAGCTCCCTCTACACTGTCCCATCAAACACTCCCAGGGCAGGTACAGCACGGGTTAGATACAGAGTAAAGCTCCCTCTACACTGTCCCATCAAACACTCCCAGGGCAGGTACAGCACGGGTTAGATACAGAGTAAAGCTCCCTCTACACTGTCCCATCAAACACTCCCAGGGCAGGTACAGCACAGGTTAGATACAGAGTAAAGCTCCCTCTACACTGTCCCATCAAACACTCCCAGGGCAGGTACAGCACGGGTTAGATACGGAGTAAAGCTCCCTCTACACTGTCCCATCAAACACTCCCGGGGCAGGTACAGCATGGGTTAGATACAGAGTAAAGCTCCCTCTACACTGTCCCATCAAACACTCCCAGGGCAGGTACAGCGTGGGTTAGATACAGAGTAAAGCTCCCTCTACACTGTCCCATCAAACACTCCCAGGGCAGGTACAGGGTTAGATACAGAGTAAAGCTCCCTCTACACTGTCCCATCAAACACTCCCAGGGCAGGAACAGCACGGGTTAGATACAGAGTAAAGCTCCCTCTACACTGTCCCATCAAACACTCCCAGGGCAGGTACAGGGTTAGATACAGAGTAAAGCTCCCTCTACACTGTCCCATCAAACACTCCCAGGGCAGGAACAGCACGGGTTAGATACAGAGTAAAGCTCCCTCTACACTGTCCCGTCAAACACTCCCAGGGCAGGTACAGGGTTAGATACAGAGTAAAGCTCCCTCTACACTGTCCCATCAAACACTCCCAGGGCAGGTACAGGGTTAGATACAGAGTAAAGCTCCCTCTACACTGTCCCATCAAACACTCCCAGGGCAGGTACAGGGTTAGATACAGAGTAAAGCTCCCTCTACACTGTCCCATCAAACACTCCCAGGGCAGGTACAGGGTTAGATACAGAGTAAAGCTCCCTCTACACTGTCCCATCAAACACTCCCAGGGCAGGTACAGGGTTAGATACAGAGTAAAGCTCCCTCGACACTGTCCCATCAAACACTCCCAGGGCAGGTACAGGGTTAGATACAGAGTAAAGCTCCCTCTGCACTGTCCCATCAAACACTCCCAGGGCAGGTACAGGGTTAGATACAGAGTAAAGCTCCCTCTGCACTGTTTTGTTCACAGAAAGAGAGCTCCGAGATTTTATTTGGGGGAGGGTGCGCAGGTTGGAGAGGGAGTGAGCTGGGATTCCATCACTCCACGATTTCTTATCTTCCTCTGGGGTAGATTTTATGAATTTGCAATCCTGGCTCACAGCTTAGTAGACGACGGAGAGAATATCGTACATTGTGTGCAGACTACAGCAAGCAGCCTGTCTTCAACCTGACAGCTGGGTCTGACCCAACAAGAATTAACCCACAGAATTCAAAGGCTCCTCACTTTATTTTTTACATTTCCATATAAATGCAATCCTTTACAAACTATAAATATTTCGCAGCGTTGTGACTTTTCAGATTTCTCCACATCACGATGGTTATTGTGGAAACGTACAATCAGTGGTCAGTGATATTCGACTGACTGCCCCCCCTCACACCTGCAGTCAGACTCCCTGCCATCCTCACCTTCACCGTTAGAAGCCTTTTCCTTTGTCGAAATTTGTTTCTTTTGTATATATATAGTTCTCCAAACTCCATTTCTCAGTTGCTCCGAGCTAACCCCCCACCGCTGAAACTCTGAGTACCCGTGGGGTGAGAGACGCGGGATATTATTGGAGTGCATTGGCGGTCGGGGCAGAGGAAACCCAACAGGGAGTTATTGAAGTTTGAAGATTGGAACGGGAATCTTGCTGGCAGAACAGGAGATGCCTCCTGAACCAACAGCTGGTCTTTGGGTCCAGGGGCCGATCACTGTCCAGAGAAGAGTTTCACCCGCTTTTGGGGAGGCCAGTAGATCGCGCTCTGGCCTCCATCTTGGGTATAAGAGAAAGACAGCTGACAACGCAACAGGCCGCAGCCTGACTCCTGGTAACGGAAGGGGAACCAGTTGCAAGAACAGCCTCATTACAAGTGCTGGAGTAGCACATGTGCAACAGGGGACCAATTCAATGTGAAGATAAAGGACACACACACATCACACACCCATATATACACACCCATATATACACACCAAAACACACACACACTCTCACACATACCAACACACACCCCAACACACCTTCACACAAACACAACCCAATACACACACACACTCACTCACCAACACACACACTCCCACCAACACACACTCACTCACCAACACACACTCACTCACCAACACACACTCACTCACCAACACACACTCACTCACCAACACACACTCCCACCAATGCAGCCTCACAGATGCATCAAAACAAAAACACACTTTCTCACACATACTGACACACACCAAAACACACACACACACATCCCGCTATATCAACACAGCCTTACACACACGCTCACACATGCTTACACACATACAGTTCTATGTCCTCAACATCCTTCAGAAACTCAGGACGAGCTCCAGAATAGGAGCATTGAGTGCGTTATACTCTTCCTTGCTTTAAAGGGAACATGTGACAATAGCACAGAATCTCTCCCTGTTTCACCAAGATTAGTCTGTAATATGAAGTGGTGCCCGTGGAATTGCTAATGATAAATTGTCTGGGACCTTAACACCCACAGGCACACAGAGATACAATCACCCAGACACACACACAAATACACAAACACACCCACACAGACAAATATACCCACACAGACAAACACACCCACACAGACAAATACACCCACACAGACAAATACACACACACACCCACACAGACAAATACACACAGACAAATACACCCACAAATACACCCACAGACAAATACACACACAGACAAATACACACACAGACCCAGGCAGGCAGACACACACACAGACCCAGACAAACACACACACTGAGACACACACCCACACACTGACAGACAAACATACCAATAAACAGGTTGAATTAAGAGAGAAGGAAGCAGGAACCTGTTTTACTTGTGATGGAGATAGCTCAGTGCCCACAATGTGTGGTCGATGATTTTGTGATATTGGCCCCAGAATCTTCTCCTTCACAGTGCGGGTTAATTGTCCATCTTGCTGCAGTTGGTTCTGGACCTCGGGAGTTTGTAGAATTTACTTGAATCTCACTATTTAGAGACATTATGGCTACAAAATTTCACATCTTCACACAGTCAGCAAGTACTGTTCATTGCCCGGTCTCTGCACAATTTAACTCTCATTGTATTAAAATCTGCGACACAACTGGGTGGAAACATTTAAATAATTAAAATAAAATTAAGGGTTGTATCGCAGACTCCGCTCGGTGGCCATTCTGGGGTTGATATTTTGACGTATTCCTGATTTTCATTCCCCTGTTCAGTTCACTCCTTGGTCGTCAAATTTGCCCACACAGGAAAGGTGTTTAGGTTGAACATCAGCTGTCCCCAGGAGTTTACCGCCAGTGTGATTACGAACACACCAATTAGGTTGACCATAATTCCAGCTTTTGCCTGTGTGATATCAGAAAGAGGGGTGAGAAAACTGTCAGAACTTCTCAAGCTGCCATCAAGATGGGGAGATATTAGTGCAGGTACAGCACGGGTTAGTTACAGAGTAAAGCACCCTCTACACTGCCCCATCAAACACTCCCAGGGCAGGTACAGCCCGGGTTAGATACAGAGTAAAGCTCCCTCTACACTGTCCCATCAAACACTCCCAGGGCAGGTACAGCACGGGTTAGATACAGAATAAAGCTCCCTCTACACTGTCCCATCAAACACTCCCAGGGCAGGTACAGGGTTAGATACAGAGTAAAGCTCCCTCTACACTGTCCCATCAAACACTCCCAGGGCAGGTACAGCCCGGGTTAGATACAGAGTAAAGCTCCCTCTACACTGTCCCATCAAACACTCCCAGGGCAGGTACAGCACGGGTTAGATACAGAGTAAAGCTCCCTCTACACTGTCCCATCAAACACTCCCAGGGCAGGTACAGCATGGGTTAGATACAGAGTAAAGCTCCCTCTACACTGTCCCATCAAACACTCCCAGGGCAGGTACAGGGTTAGATACAGAGTAAAGCTCCCTCTACACTGTCCAGTTTCCTGTTTTAATATTTGGGACAGGTGTGCCTTGTGTAGGGAAGCAACAGAGGCCCGGCCCGGAGTCCCTGCTGGAAATTCAGAGCCATTTTCTGCCACTCCAATGGGAGGAGCCCAGAGGTGAAGAGGTAAGTGGAAATCGATCCTCTCTAAGATCTTTGCTCTGTATCATCTTTGGGGCCTTTGTCTGAGGTAGTACAGGGCAGCTGCCTTTCTGGAACACCCCGAAACCGCTGCTGGAATGTTGGCTGAAGGCTGTGCCCCCCTCCCCTCCGCTCCCCCTCCCCCAATCAGGATTTTGGACATAGCTTTAATTGGGACAGCATCCTCCATCCGTTTCTTCATCATCACTGGATCAAAGTCCTGGAACTCCTTCACCACATGGACTGCAGCGGTTCAAGAAGGCGGCTCACCACCACCTTCTCAAGGGGCGACTAGGGGATGGGCATTAAATGCCGGCCTCGCCAACGACGCCCACATCCCAAAGAACATAATGAAGAAAAATTCCGGTCTCCGGGACGCAGAAGCGGGAAATCGTGGCCTGGTGAGAGAGAGCTCCTGATTCTCCAAACTCATCGTAACATTTGGTAAACTCTGCCGAGGGCTAATGCTTTTTTGTTTTTGATTTTTGAATACCTACCATGTCAGTCACCTTCAGGTACCCGTAGGAGAAAACAATGGAATTCGGAGGCGTTGCCACCGGCAACATGAATGCGAAGGAAGCACAGAGGGTGCACGGGAGCATGACGTAGAGCGGATTCAGATTGATGCGTTGAGCCTGCGAATACAAACGGAGAACACTCACTACATCCGGCAAAACCAACAGGAACGCTCAGTACCACTCAGGGTTGGACGTAGTCCTGGAGGGTTCATCACATGACCGCCGACCTCCAACTGCCCTGCCCCCACGCTCCCGCCATTGGTCGCCCGACATGTCCATCCTCGCAGTGCCCCGCCTTCCCCAAGTCCAATTGGGAAGCCAACAGACTCTTGGTTACCTGATGGGTTGATTCTTGACCATCAGTCAAACAGCTTTTTTTTTATAACTAATATATGAAAATGTTGAAAGAAAATGATTTTTTTTAATGTCCCTTTGATTTCTCTCCTGGGTTGTCCTGGAGATTAATCTTCGATTCCCGGAGACTCCAAGACAATCCTGGAGGGTTGGTGACCCTCAGTATCACACTGGGCCCTGCACTCACTGACTCAGACACTGCAGAGCCATTGTATGTAAAAAAAAAAGTCTGATCTATTGCTAATAATCAATGGGTATTGATCATCTCTCTGTGTATTCATGCACCTCAATATAAGTCCAACCCCTCTGTCCTTCGACCTGGCTCACTTGCTCTCTATTTATAGCTTTCTTTATCCATCTATCTTTCTATCTGTTTCTTTCTCTTCCTATCTTTCTGTGTCTGTCTATCATGATCTCCCTCTCTCTCTCTCTCTCTTTCTATCTATCGATTGATCTCTATCTCAACGGGGGTGAATATCCTTGGGGTTCGTGCCCAGGTTCACACTGAATCAGTTTCTGCTGATCTTCCACCAAACTCACAACAACAGAGGCTGGAGATCCACTCTCGACATCTCCTCCTCTCTAACCAACCACCTACCTGTTGACCTATCTATAGATCTGTCTGTCTACATCTATCTATCCATTTATCTCGATGACTATCTATATGATTATTTATCTTTCTATATGACTATGAATTTATCTATTTATATTACTATCTATTTACCTATATCATTATTTATCGATATGACTATCTGTATCTCTGTAACAATTTAATGAGCAAACTGAGAGGGAATGTTGTAACTGTGCAGGTAGAGTGAGAGATGTGTTCAGGATATAAAGGATATAGTAGCAAGGGAAGGTTTAAAATCTACATTCTGATGATTCTGAAAGAGAGACTGGACGAGGAAGGGACTGTGGTCTAGAGTGCAGCAGGCCGAGGTTAATGAGTGGAGAGGTGAGCACAGAGGAATGTTCTGGACTTTCTGTGGATTCCCTTACTCAAGGAATAATTATACAGGACTTTATCTCAAGAGATTAAATGGGTGGGTGGAGTCGATGATAGGGGAGAGTGTACATGGGCTGTGGGAGGAGATTAAATGGGTGGGGAGCGTCCATGATAGGGGAGAGTGTACATGGGCTGTGGGAGGAGATTGAATGGGTGGGGAGAGTCTGTGATAGGGGAGAGTGTACATGGGCTGTGGGAGGAGATTAAATGGGTGGGGAGAGTCCATGATAGGGGAGAGTGTACATGGGCTGTGGGAGGAGATTGAATGGGTGGGTAGAGTCTATGATAGGGGAGAGTGTACATGGGCTGTGGGAGGAGATTGAATGGGTGGGGAGCGTCCATGATAGGGGAGAGTGTACATGGGCTGTGGGAGGAGATTAAATGGGTGGGGAGAGTCCATGATAGGGGAGAGTGTACATGGGCTGTGGGAGGAGATTGAATGGGTGGGGAGCGTCCATGATAGGGGAGAGTGTACATGGGCTGTGGGAGGAGATTAAATGGGTGGGGAGAGTCCATGATAGGGGAGAGTGTACATGGGCTGTGGGAGGAGATTGAATGGGTGGGTAGAGTCTATGATAGGGGAGAGTGTACATGGGCTGTGGGAGGAGATTAAATGGGTGGGGAGAGTCCATGATAGGGGAGAGCGTACATGGGCTGTGGGAGGAGATTAAATGGGTGGGGAGAGTCTGTGATAGGGGAGAGTCCATTCTGTGCTGTATGTCCTTATGATAGACATAAGTAAGGAGAGATGGACAGACAGCTGAAGACATACAGGCAGAGGGAGACAGACTGAGACAGAGACGCAGCTCTCTCTCTGTTGATAGTTAATGTGACAACAATGGGCCTTCGAGGCAGTGATCGGACTCACCATCGAAGCCAGAATAGGGAGGAACAGTGATGTTGTTGCTACGTTGCTGGCACATTCTGTGAAGGTGGCAATCAACAGACACAGAATGATGACGATGGCCCACGGTGGGATAATCTCGAGTGGAGTGAGTTGATTCCCGAGCCATTTGGAAAAACCAGACGCCTATAAAGGGAAAAAAAACACATTGAAGTGTAAGCCTGTGACTCCCCCCCAGATCCCCAAGTGGGGACCTCCAATAGTAACAGACTGAGTTACCTCACTGCCTTTAGCCAGAGCAAAGCCCCCTCCCAGTAGGAGCACGACATTCCAGGGCAGCTTCTGTTGGACTAACTTCCAGTTCAGTAGTGCGGGAGCAGGCCCGTACTTGCATTTATTATCTGGGGGAGCAGAACTTTTGTCAGTAGTTGCACCAGGAACTTATTCTCAGGCCCTAAAGCTCACAGTTCAATTTGCTCAGGGCCTCTCCTAGTGTCTCTCCCCATCTATGTGGGGTAGTGTCACCCTCTCTGTGTGGGGTAGTGTCACCCCCTCTGTGTGGGGTAGTGTCACCCCCCTCTGTGTGGGGTAGTGTCTCACCCTCTCTGTGTGGTGTAGTGTTTCTCCCCCTCTCTGTGCGGTGTGGTGTGGTGTTTAGGGGGTGCGGTGTGGTGTTTAGGGGGTGCGGTGGTGTGGTGTTTAGGGGGTGCGGTGGTGTGGTGTTTAGGGGGTGCGGTGGTGTGGTGTTTAGGGGGTGCGGTGTGGTGTTTAGGGGGTGCGGTGGTGTGGTGTTTAGGGGGTGCGGTGGTGTGGTGTTTAGGGGGTGCGGTGTGGTGTTTAGGGGGTGCGGTGGTGTGGTGTTTAGGGGGTGCGGTGGTGTGGTGTTTAGGGGGTGCGGTGTGGTGTTTAGGGGGTGCGGTGGTGTGTTTAGGGGGTGCGGTGGTGTGGTGTTTAGGGGGTGCGGTGGTGTGGTGTTTAGGGGGTGCGGTGGTGTGGTGTTTAGGGGGTGCGGTGGTGTGTTTAGGGGGTGCGGTGGTGTGGTGTTTAGGGGGTGCGGTGTGGTGTTTAGGGGGTGCGGTGGTGTGGTGTTTAGGGGGTGCGGTGGTGTGGTGTTTAGGGGGTGCGGTGGTGTGGTGTTTAGGGGGTGCGGTGTGGTGTTTAGGGGGTGCGGTGGTGTGGTGTTTAGGGGGTGCGGTGTGGTGTTTAGGGGGTGCGGTGGTGTGGTGTTTAGGGGGTGCGGTGGTGTTTAGGGGGTGCGGTGGTGTGGTGTTTAGGGGGTGCGGTGTGGTGTTTAGGGGGTGCGGTGGTGTGGTGTTTAGGGGGTGCGGTGGTGTTTAGGGGGTGCGGTGGTGTTTAGGGGGTGCGGTGGTGTTTAGGGGGTGCGGTGGTGTTTAGGGGGTGCGGTGGTGTGGTGTTTAGGGGGTGCGGTGGTGTGGTGTTTAGGGGGTGCGGTGGTGTGGTGTTTAGGGGGTGCGGTGGTGTGGTGTTTAGGGGGTGCGGTGGTGTGGTGTTTAGGGGGTGCGGTGGTGTGGTGTTTAGGGGGTGCGGTGGTGTGGTGTTTAGGGGGTGCGGTGTGGTGTTTAGGGGGTGCGGTGGTGTGGTGTTTAGGGGGTGCGGTGGTGTGGTGTTTAGGGGGTGCGGTGGTGTGGTGTTTAGGGGGTGCGGTGGTGTGGTGTTTAGGGGGTGCGGTGGTGTGGTGTTTAGGGGGTGCGGTGTGGTGTTTAGGGGGTGCGGTGGTGTGGTGTTTAGGGGGTGCGGTGGTGTGGTGTTTAGGGGGTGCGGTGTGGTGTTTAGGGGGTGCGGTGGTGTGGTGTTTAGGGGGTGCGGCGGTGTGGTGTTTAGGGGGTGCGGTGTGGTGTTTAGGGGGTGCGGTGGTGTGGTGTTTAGGGGGTGCGGTGTGGTGTTTAGGGGGTGCGGTGGTGTGGTGTTTAGGGGGTGCGGTGGTGTGGTGTTTAGGGGGTGCGGTGTGGTGTTTAGGGGGTGCGGTGGTGTGGTGTTTAGGGGGTGCGGTGGTGTGGTGTTTAGGGGGTGCGGTGGTGTGGTGTTTAGGGGGTGCGGTGGTGTGTTTAGGGGGTGCGGTGGTGTGTTTAGGGGGTGCGGTGGTGTGGTGTTTAGGGGGTGCGGTGGTGTGGTGTTTAGGGGGTGCGGTGGTGTGTTTAGGGGGTGCGGTGGTGTGTTTAGGGGGTGCGGTGGTGTGGTGTTTAGGGGGTGCGGTGGTGTGGTGTTTAGGGGGTGCGGTATGGTGTTTAGGGGGTGCGGTGGTGTGGTGTTTAGGGGGTGCGGTGGTGTGGTGTTTAGGGGGTGCGGTGGTGTGGTGTTTAGGGGGTGCGGTGGTGTGTTTAGGGGGTGCGGTGGTGTGTTTAGGGGGTGCGGTGGTGTGGTGTTTAGGGGGTGCGGTGGTGTGGTGTTTAGGGGGTGCGGTGTGGTGTTTAGGGGGTGCGGTGGTGTGGTGTTTAGGGGGTGCGGTGTGGTGTTTAGGGGGTGCGGTGGTGTGGTGTTTAGGGGGTGCGGTGTGGTGTTTAGGGGGTGCGGTGGTGTGGTGTTTAGGGGGTGCGGTGGTGTGGTGTTTAGGGGGTGCGGTGGTGTGGTGTTTAGGGGGTACGGTGGTGTGGTGTTTAGGGGGTGCGGTGTGGTGTTTAGGGGGTGCGGTGGTGTGGTGTTTAGGGGGTGCGGTGTGGTGTTTAGGGGGTGCGGTGGTGTGGTGTTTAGGGGGTGCGGTGTGGTGTTTAGGGGGTGCGGTGGTGTGGTGTTTAGGGGGTGCGGTGGTGTGGTGTTTAGGGGGTGCGGTGGTGTGGTGTTTAGGGGGTGCGGTGGTGTGGTGTTTAGGGGGTGCGGTGGTGTGGTGTTTAGGGGGTGCGGTGGTGTTTAGGGGGTGCGGTGGTGTGGTGTTTAGGGGGTGCGGTGTGGTGTTTAGGGGGTGCGGTGGTGTGGTGTTTAGGGGGTGCGGTGGTGTTTAGGGGGTGCGGTGGTGTTTAGGGGGTGCGGTGGTGTTTAGGGGGTGCGGTGGTGTTTAGGGGGTGCGGTGGTGTGGTGTTTAGGGGGTGCGGTGGTGTGGTGTTTAGGGGGTGCGGTGGTGTGGTGTTTAGGGGGTGCGGTGGTGTGGTGTTTAGGGGGTGCGGTGGTGTGGTGTTTAGGGGGTGCGGTGGTGTGGTGTTTAGGGGGTGCGGTGGTGTGGTGTTTAGGGGGTGCGGTGTGGTGTTTAGGGGGTGCGGTGGTGTGGTGTTTAGGGGGTGCGGTGGTGTGGTGTTTAGGGGGTGCGGTGGTGTGGTGTTTAGGGGGTGCGGTGGTGTGGTGTTTAGGGGGTGCGGTGGTGTGGTGTTTAGGGGGTGCGGTGTGGTGTTTAGGGGGTGCGGTGGTGTGGTGTTTAGGGGGTGCGGTGGTGTGGTGTTTAGGGGGTGCGGTGTGGTGTTTAGGGGGTGCGGTGGTGTGGTGTTTAGGGGGTGCGGCGGTGTGGTGTTTAGGGGGTGCGGTGTGGTGTTTAGGGGGTGCGGTGGTGTGGTGTTTAGGGGGTGCGGTGTGGTGTTTAGGGGGTGCGGTGGTGTGGTGTTTAGGGGGTGCGGTGTGGTGTTTAGGGGGTGCGGTGGTGTGGTGTTTAGGGGGTGCGGTGTGGTGTTTAGGGGGTGCGGTGGTGTGGTGTTTAGGGGGTGCGGTGGTGTGGTGTTTAGGGGGTGCGGTGGTGTGGTGTTTAGGGGGTGCGGTGGTGTGTTTAGGGGGTGCGGTGGTGTGTTTAGGGGGTGCGGTGGTGTGGTGTTTAGGGGGTGCGGTGGTGTGGTGTTTAGGGGGTGCGGTGGTGTGTTTAGGGGGTGCGGTGGTGTGTTTAGGGGGTGCGGTGGTGTGGTGTTTAGGGGGTGCGGTGGTGTGGTGTTTAGGGGGTGCGGTATGGTGTTTAGGGGGTGCGGTGGTGTGGTGTTTAGGGGGTGCGGTGGTGTGGTGTTTAGGGGGTGCGGTGGTGTGGTGTTTAGGGGGTGCGGTGGTGTGTTTAGGGGGTGCGGTGGTGTGTTTAGGGGGTGCGGTGGTGTGGTGTTTAGGGGGTGCGGTGGTGTGGTGTTTAGGGGGTGCGGTGTGGTGTTTAGGGGGTGCGGTGGTGTGGTGTTTAGGGGGTGCGGTGTGGTGTTTAGGGGGTGCGGTGGTGTGGTGTTTAGGGGGTGCGGTGTGGTGTTTAGGGGGTGCGGTGGTGTGGTGTTTAGGGGGTGCGGTGGTGTGGTGTTTAGGGGGTGCGGTGGTGTGGTGTTTAGGGGGTACGGTGGTGTGGTGTTTAGGGGGTGCGGTGTGGTGTTTAGGGGGTGCGGTGGTGTGGTGTTTAGGGGGTGCGGTGTGGTGTTTAGGGGGTGCGGTGGTGTGGTGTTTAGGGGGTGCGGTGTGGTGTTTAGGGGGTGCGGTGGTGTGGTGTTTAGGGGGTGCGGTGGTGTGGTGTTTAGGGGGTGCGGTGGTGTGGTGTTTAGGGGGTGCGGTGGTGTGGTGTTTAGGGGGTGCGGTGGTGTGGTGTTTAGGGGGTGCGGTGTGGTGTTTAGGGGGTGCGGTGGTGTGGTGTTTAGGGGGTGCGGTGGTGTGGTGTTTAGGGGGTGTGGTGGTGTGGTGTTTAGGGGGTGCGGTGTGGTGTTTAGGGGGTGCGGTGTGGTGTTTAGGGGGTGCGGTGGTGTGGTGTTTTGGGGGTGCGGTGAGATGAGGAGTTATTTCTTCGCTCAGAGGGTTGTGAATCTTTGGAATTCTCTGCCCCAGAGGGCTGTGGATGCTCAGTCATTGAGCACATTCAAGGCTGAGATCGATGGATTTTTGGACTCGAGGGGAATCGGGGGATATGGGGATCGGGCGGGAAAGTGGAGTTGAGGTCGAAGATCAGCCATGATCTGATTGAATGGTGGAGCAGGCTCGAGGGGCCGAATGGCCTACTCCTGCTCCTATTCCTTATGTTCCTGGACTAATATTTTTAAAATTCATTCATGGGATGTGGGTGTCGCTGGCGAGGCCGGCATTTATTGCCCATCCCTAATTGCCCCTTGAGAAGGTGGTGGTGAGCCGCCTTCTTGAACCGCTGCAGTCCGTGTGGTGAAGGTTCCCCCACAGTGCTGTTAGGAAGGGAGTTCCAGGATTTTGACTCAGCGACGATGAAAGAACAGCGATATATTTCCAAGTCGGGATGGTGTGTGACTTGGAGGGGAACGTGCAGGTGGTGTTGTTCCCATGTGCCTGCTGCTCTTGTCCTTCGAGGTGGTAGAGGTCGCGGGTTTGGGAGGTGCTGTCGAAGAAGCCTTGGCGAGTTGCTGCAGTGCATCCTGTGGACGGTACACACTGCAGCCACTGTGCGCCGGTGGTGAAGGGAGTGAATGTTTAGGGTGGTGGATGGGGTGCCAATCAAGCGGGCTGCTTTGTCCTGGATGGTGTCGAGCTTCTTGAGTGTTGTTGGAGCTGCATTCATCCAGACAAGTGGAGAGTATTCCATCACACTCCTGACTTGTGCCTTGTAGATGGTGGAAAGGCTTTGGGGAGTCAGGAGGTGAGTCACTCGCCGCAGAATACCCAGCCTCTGACCTGCTCTTGTAGCCACAGTATTTATGAGGCTGGTCCAGTTAAGTTTCTGGTCAATGGTGACCCCCAGGATGTTGATGGTGGGGGATTCGGTGATGGTAATGCCATTGAATGTCAAGGGGAGGTGGTTAGACTCTCTCTTGTTGGAGATGGTCATTTTCCTGGCACTTGTCTGGCGCGAATGTTACTTGCCACATATCAGCCCGTCTGGATGTTGTCCAGGTCTTGCTGCATGCGGGCTCGGACTGCTTCATTATCTGAGGGGTTGCAAATGGAACTGAACACTGTGCAATCATCAGTGAACTTCCCCATTTCTGACCTTATGATGGAGGGAAGGTCATTGATGAAGCAGCTGAAGATGGTTGGGCCTAGGACACTGCCTTGAGGAACTCCTGCAGCAATGTCCTGGGGCTTAGATGATTGGCCTCCAACAACCTCTACCATCTTCCTTTGTGCTCGGTATGACTCCAGCCACTGGAGAGTTTTCCCCCTGATTCCGATTGACTTCAATTTTACTAGGGCTCCTTGGTGCCACACTCGGTCAAATGCTGCCTTGATGTCAAGGGCAGTCACTCTCACCTCACCTCTGGAATTCAGCTCTTTTGTCCATGTTTGACCAAGGCTGTAATGAGGTCTGGAGCCGAGTGGTCCTGGCGGAACCCAAACTGAGCATCGGTGAGCAGGTTATTGGTGAGTAAGTGCCGCTTGATAGCACTGTCGATGACACCTTCCATCACTTTGCTTATGATTGAGAGTAGACTGATGGGGCGGTAATTGGTCGGACTGGACTTGTCCTGCTTTTTGTGGACAGGACATACCTGGGCAATTTTCCACATTGTCGGGTAGATGCCAGTGTCGTAGCTGTACTGGAACAGCTTGGCTGGAGGCGCAGCTAGTTCTGGAGCACAAGTCTTCAGCACTACAGCTGGGATGTTGTCGGGGCCCATAGCCTTTGCTGTATCCAGTGCACTCAGCCGTTTCTTGATATCACGTGGAGTGAATCGAATTGGCTGAAGACTGGCTTCCATGATGGTGGGGATATCGGGAGGAGGCCGAGATGGATCATCCACTCGGCACTTCTGGCTGAAGATGGTTGCAAATGCTTCAGCCTTGTCTTTTGCATTCACGTGCTGGACTCCGCCATCATTGAGGATGGGGATGTTTACAGAGCCTCCTCCTCCCGTTAGTTGTTTAATTGTCCACCACCATAATCCAGAGTAGTTCAAACCCCATCTGGAATATGTGCTGATCTCAGGATTTTGAACCGCTGGTAGTGGTTTGATACAACTGAGTGACTCGCTGGGCCACTTCAGAGGGCAGTTAAGAGTCGATCACATTGCTGTGGGACTGGAGTCACATATAGGCCCAGACCGGGTAAGGTTGAGAATTTGAATTCAGTTTTAAAAATCTGGGAATAAAAATCTGGGATCAGTAAAAGTGACCGTGAAGCTGTCGGATTGTCGTAAAAATCCCAACTGGTTCACTGATGTCCTTTAGGGAAGGAAACCTGCCGTCCTTACCCGGTCTGGGCCTATATGTGACTCCAGTCCCACACCAATGTGATCGATTCTTAACTGCACTCTGAAGTGGCCCAGTGAGTCACTCAGTTGTATCAAACCACTACCAGCGGTTCAAAATCTTGAGATCAGCACATATTCCAGGCCGACACTCCCAGTGCCAGTACTGAGGGAGCGCTGCACTGTCGGAGGGTCAGTACTGAGGGAGTGCTGCACTGTCGGAGGGTCAGTACTGAGGGAGTGCTGCACTGTCGGAGGGTCAGTACTGAGGGAGCGCTGCACTGTCGGAGGGTCAGTACTGAGGGAGCGCTGCACTATCGGAGGGTCAGTACTGAGGGAGTGCTGCACTGTCGGAGGGTCAGTACTGAGGGAGTGCCGCACTGTCGGAGGGTCAGTACTGAGGGAGTGCTGCACTGTCAGAGGGTCAGTACTGAGGGAGCGCTGCACTGTCGGAGGGTCAGTGCTGAGGGAGCGCCGCACTGTCGGAGGGTCAGTACTGAGGGAGTGCTGCACTGTCGGAGGTGCCTTCCTTCGGATGAGACGTTAAACCGAGGCCCCGCCTGCCCTCTCGGGTGGACATAAAAGATAACACGGCCACTATTGGAAGAAGAGCAGGGGAGCTCTCCCCGTGTCCTGGGGCCAATATTTATCCCTCAACCAACATCACTGAAAAAAAAAGTCTGGTCATTATCACTTTGCTGTTTGTGGGATCTTGCTGTGCGCAAATTGGCTGCTGCATTTCCTCCATTACAACAGTGACTACACTTCAAAAAAGTACTTCATTGGCTGTAAAGCTCTCTGGAACATCCTGAGGTTGTGAAAGGCGCTATATAAATGCAAGTTCTACCTTTCTTTCAAGAAGGCGGCGGCCCACCACTGCCTTCTCAGGGTAACTAGGGATAGGCAATAAATGCCGGGCCTGCCAACGACGCCCACATCCTGAGAACGAATGTTTTAAAAAAAAAAGGACTCTCAGCAGCAGCAGGGAGCAGGCCGTCCAAGCTCCCTGGTCCTAATTGCCGGGTACCTGTGCCATTCCCGTCTGCATCGTCCCTGGCCTTGTTGAAACACGGGAGGCGTGGTTTGTCCGAGGGAAATATAAACATAATAAATGAGACGAAAATCACCACGGTGGCATCGGTCACGTTCCTGAAGAGAGACAAGAGAGGGCAAGAGTTTTAAAAAAAAAAACGGGTCGTTGAGAGGGAAGGGAACGCAATCGTAACGAGAGAGAGAGACGGGGGGGGAAGAGAGAGAGAGACTTACTCTTTATTGAAGAGGACGGTAGCCCATCCAGGTACGAAGCCAGGATCCCTGGTGAACCACAGCACCACCAGCAGAACAAACAGGACCAGGACCCCAATTTCCGCAAACGTCATGCGTCCCAGGGTCTTCATCTCCTCCTTGATCACCTGGTAGGCTTTGTTATCCTTCCTGGACATTTGATTCCCACATCCGAAGTTCTCCTTGAAGCTGAGAGGGGGTTGGGGAGAGACCCAGCGTCAGCATTAGTGTCACGCGGTCAAGCAGACCCTGGGCCCAGTTCTCCTTGATCTATTTTCTCACTTCCCTCGCCCCCCTCCCCCCCACTGCCCGCCGCCCCCTCCGAGGGTGCTGACCAGTGCTGGGATACAGTTCCACTACCAGCCCTCCCCCCAAAAACCCCAAGCGATCATTCCTCGCACAGGAGGCCCCGAGCCTCCGAGGTTGAAGTGCGGCAGATTTCCACTCGGGGGACGGAGGCAGAACCCCCGAGGCGCAGAGATCCCGCCCCGTTTGTGCCCTTAGGAGAAAGGAGTGAGGGGGGGGGGGCGGGGTGCTGCAATATGGGTGGGTGGGTGAATCTTCTGTCCAGCCCCCCACCCACCTTGAGGGGTTGTGTCTAAGGGAGTTCCTTAGGTTTCCCTAAGTCAGCCCTCGGTAGGCCCCTGCGGAGCTCACACCAGCTCGGGGCGGGCGTTAGTCCCACTAAAGCCTCAGGAAATTCCCCAAAACTCATCCAGTTAAAGTTAATTGACCTCAGAGGGGTTTGATCATGGAGGGGGTCCCGCAGGGCAATCGATCACCGTCAAAAAATGGGAGCTGAAGATTTCCTAGAATTACACAGAATCTACAGCACAGAAACAGGCCATTCGGCCCAACTGGTCTATACTGGTGTTTATACTCCACACGAGGTTCCTCCCACTCTAATTACCTCATCCCACCCAGCCCCCCCGTATCCCCCTATTCCCTTCTCCCTTGTGTATGCATCCAGCCTCCCCTTAAATATATCTATGCTCTCTGCTTCAATCACTCCACGTGGCAGCGAGCTCCACATTCTCACCACTCTCTGGGTGAAGAAATTCCTCCTAAATTCTTTCTTTAATCTGTTAGTGACGATCTTATATTTATGCCGCCTTGTTCTGGACTCAGCCACGAATGGAAACAGTTTCTCCACATCCACCCTATTGAACCCCTTCATCATTTTAAACACTGCGATCAGGTCTCCTCTCAGCCTTCTCTTTTCCACAGAAAAGAGCCCCAGCCTGTTCAATCTTTCCTGATAGTTGCATCCTCTCAATTCTGCTAACATCCTTGTAAATCTTCTCTGCACTTTCTCCAGTGTTTCAATATCCCTTTTTGTAGAATAGAGACCAGAACTGTACTCAGTACTCTAAGTGTGGTCTAACTAAGGTTCTCTACACATCGAATATTACCTCCCTGCTTTTGTATTCTATCCCTCTAGAAATTAATCCCAGTACTTTGTTTACCTTTATGGTTTTAACAACTTGTGTTGCCACTTTTAGTGATTTATGTCTCTGTATTCCCAGATCTCTTTACTCCTCTGTCCCATTCAATTTCTTACCTTCCAAGGAATGAGACCTCCTTATTCCTTCTACAATGAACCACCTCACACTTGGCCCTATATCCACCCACTCAGCAAGCCTGTTTCTGGCTCCCAGTATTTTGGTGCAGTCCTCCATATTATTAACGATACCCCTCCCAGTTTTTGAAGATAGGAATTACATTTGCTGTTCACCAGTCCTCTGGCTCTGTTCCTTTTCTACTGATGTTTTTTAAATGATATCAGTGTGCCTCTGCTGCCTCCTCCCCACTCTCTCTGAGTGTCTGCGGATGAAATCCACCTGAACCTGGGGTCTTGGCCACTTTAAGTTTGGCCAGTCTGTTTAGTGTCTCCTTTCTTTCTATCTTAACTGTTGTAAAATCCTTCTTGACTGGTTCTGCAGTTGTCAGTTCCTCTGTGTTAGCCTCGTCAGTGAAAACTGAGGCACAGTATCTATTCAGAATCCCTGCCCTTTCAGTATCATCTCTTGTGAGTTTATCTTGCTCATATTTAGATATTTTCTTTTCCTATTTCCTCTTTGCCTTCTTAATTGTCTTTTTAGCCGATTGAGACAGCATCTCATTCTTGATTAGTTTGTTCTTATTTTTTAGTGGAATATATTTCCCCTGAGCTCCACTGTCCACTCTTGTTCCACCTTTTTGTCTGTTAATATTTTTCTCCAGTTTACCTTCCTTAGCTCCATCCTCATTCCCTCATAGTTGGCTTTTTTCCAATCTATTGCTTTGGTCTTTGTACTATCTATATCTCTGACAATCGTTATCTTAAACTTTATTATTTTGTGATCACTATTGCCTAGATGTTCCCCTACTTTTACTTTTCTTATCTGCTCTGGTCCATTTCCCATTACTAGGTCTACATTTCCCATTACTAGGTCTAGCAGAGCTCCTTCCCTTGTTGGGCTTCTTACATACTGGGTCAGAAAGGAGTCTTGTACAGACTCTATCTTCACCCCTTTTCACCGCTGTCACCCCCTCTCCCTGTCAGTTTATTTGGGTGTAGTTGAAATTCTCCATGATTATGATTCAGTTTTTTAAAATTCATTTCATAGATTTGTCTACATATTTCTCCCTCCATTTCCTTTCCACTATTTGGTGATCTGTAGTGTGACCGTCCCCTTGCTATCCTTTATCTCAGTCCATAGGGATTCTGTTTCTATCTCTTTGTTGGTTATGTCCTTTCAGTCTCCTGCCATTGTTATTTGTGATTAACACGGCTACCCCATCTCCCCTTCTTCCTTCCCTATCCTATCTAAATACATTATAACCTGCAATATTTGACTGCCAATCCTGTCCCATCTATAGCCATGTTTCCATTATCCCGATTACATTTAGTTCCTCTTCGAATCATCGCCTCCAATTCCCCCCATCTTGTTGCTGATTCTCTGTATATTGCATTGCAGGCAATTTAATCTGTTCTTATTTTTCATTGCTCCTGATTTATTTTATCAGCTATTTTACTGTTGCTTCCTCTAATCTTTTCTGTTACCAGAGCACTTGTGTTATCTTTATCTCTTTTTGTATTCTGACCTTTCCTCTCATCCGTTCATCTTCTTATCTTTAGGTTACTATTATATCTGCCCAGACCCTCCCCTCCCCTTTACTAGTTTAAAGTCCTTTCTACAGCCCTGTTTAGAAAGCAAAGCTTTTTCTTGGTCCCTTCCTGGATTCATTTCCTCTGTCGGTGCCGCACGGCGCCATTCCAACCTTGTTTCTGGCAGATCGACTAGGAGGGGCGGCGTTGATGTGCCCTTAATGCCACGCCCCAAGCTGGCGATGAGCCAATCCCCATAGGGACAGGGTCCGAGCCTCCTCATTGGCTGGGCATGCTGCTCGCTCTGCCGCATTTCGGCTGGCCTGTCGGAATTCCCGGTCCCGAGTGTCGACGGGGTATGCTCAACTGCGGGAGGCCTCACCCGGTGCCCGCACAGACGGGGCTTCCCAGCATTGGGGGGGGGGTGTCACCACACAGTGAGCAGGAGCGGAGCTCTCCCCTCCCCCCATCACAGGAGTGCTGAGGCCAACTGTAGCTCCTCCCGTCACCCCGGGGGAGATCGGCTAACTCGGCACGGAGCAGGTGGATCTTGGAATCTTCCTGTTCCAGGCTCCAGTATCAATCGATACAATAGATCTAAAATTGGCCTCAACTTCAATCACAGGACCAAACCACAGCTTGAGATGTTGACTGTTTATAGGCTGTGCACCAGTTCATCCCCTGAGACCAGGGCACTGGGTCAGTTCTCTTTTTGTGAATTTGTGAAGTTATCAAGATGCAGGATGGATCGTTCCCTTGTCTTCCCATCAAACACTCCCAGGGCAGGTACAGCACGGGTTAGATACAGAGTAAAGCTCCCTCTACACTGTCCCATCAAACACTCCCAGGGCAGGTACAGCACGGGTTAGATGCAGAGTAAAGCTCCCTCTACACTGTCCCATCAAACACTCCCAGGGCAGGTACAGCACGGGTTAGATACAGAGTAAAGCTCCCTCTACACTGTCCCATCAAACACTCCCAGGGCAGGTACAGCACGGGTTAGATACAGAGTAAAGCTCCCTCTACACTGTCCCATCAAACACTCCCAGGGCAGGTACAGCACGGGTTAGATACAGAGTAAAGCTCCCTCTACACTGTCCCATCAAACACTCCCAGGGCAGGTACAGCACGGGTTAGATACAGAGTAAAGCTCCCTCTACACTGTCCCGTCAAACATCCATTTGTTGTATGATGTCCTGTGTTGGGTAAATTGATCAATCAAGCCCTATGAAGGCCAGCCAGGCTCAAATGGAGAGCATGTCAGAGAATTGGGGCTGTCCTTCTATCTCCGACCTGCTCCCATTTTGGACCCTGGTCTTCCGCTGGAGACATGTGATCGATGGAGTTACCCAGAAGTTCCATCCCTGACACTACAGGTTTCCTTCAGGATCATTGTCCCGGGAAGGACATCTTCATTCTAGAAGACTTCTAGCGGTTGGCAACTCTATTTGGACGTATTCCTGAAGGTGTCATCACATGATCTCCTGCCTCCAACCGCCACGCCCCCACACTCATGCCATTGGTCATAAGAACATAAGAAATAGGAGCAGGAGTAGGCCATACGGCCCCTCGAACCTGCTCCGCCATTCAATCAGATTATGGCTGATCTTCGACCTCAACTCCACTTTCCCGCCCGATCCCCATATCCCTCAATTCCCCTCGAGTCCAAAAATCTACCTATCTTAGTCTTGAATATACATGTCACCTGACATGTCCATCCTCGGAGTGCCCCGCCCCCACACTCAGGCCATTGGTCACCTGACATGTCCATCCTCGGAGTGCCCCGCCCCCACACTCGGGCCATTGGTCACCTGACATGTGCATTCTCGGAGTGCCCCGCCCCCACACTCGGGCCATTGGTCACCTGACATGTCCATCCTCGGAGTGCCCCGCCCCCACACTCGGGCCATTGGTCACCTGACATGTCCATCCTCGGAGTGCCCCGCCCCCATACTCCTGCCATTGGTCGCCCAACATGTCCATCCTCAGAGTGCCCCGCCTTCCCAGTTTGAATAGACTCCTCGTTACCCGATTGGATGATTCTTAACTGTCAGTCAAACAGCCTTTTCTCCCCCCATTTCCGATATTTTTATAATAAACAAAAGTGTTCAAAGAAATTGAAAAAAAAAACAATTTATTTTTAATGCCCCGATGATTTTTCTCCCCGGGGCTGTTGCTCGCAGCAGTGTCCTGGAGATTAGTCTTTCATTCCTGGAGACTCCAGGCCAATCCTGGAGAGTTGGCAAACCCTAAACACGGCCCACAAAAAATTTCCAATCCCAACAATTGATCCCAGAACTCTCCTGGAACTGTGGGATGTAAATGGAAGTTATCTTAACAAGATGAGCAGTGGTACTCACTTAAATCCTAGGAACATGATCTGCAGCCAAATCCAGGTTAGGAACAACATGATTAACGTACAAGGGAATGCAAATCCAAACCAGGTCGCAAAATTTATAAGCTCTCCATTCTGCGGGAAGAGTCTGAAAGTAGAGAAACATCAGTGTAAATATTTACTGGTCTGTGTGGATTAAACCGGTAAAAAGAACTCGGACTAATCCCATATCCCTTGAAATATCTTCTGATTCACACAGAGGTGAAAAAGGCCAGAGGATGAAGCATTTAAGGAATTGACTAAAGGGGTTGAATTTCCTTACTGTTTTGGAGGTGTCAATGAGGGAAGTTGCGTGTTCTTTGCTGGCTTGGTGCCCTGCCCTGCCCTGCCCTGCCCTGCCCTGCCCTGCCCTGCTGCCCTCTGGGCATTGATGGCACTTGAGCATTCACAGTTCTGACTGAGTTATGATAAAAACCCTGGCAAGTCAGGCAGCCAGGTCACTTGAGAGAGAGATGACAGAGCAAAGCACTGCTCTTGTCTCACCTTCTTGTCCCCCAGTGTTTTGCTGAAGAGCTCAGGCTGAACGGTGCATTTAAAAGGCTGCACTGATTTTTTTTTTTGCTGCTTGCACTGATTTTACACCAATTTTACACCAATATTCAAAGGTGCAAAAGCAGTGCAAATCACAGCGAGCAAATTCCAGGCCCAAATATCCAAGAGGACATGCTGGTACAAAGAGGAGATGGATGTTGTCTGTGAGATGCGACGGTTAGGGGTGTTTAGGGACTTGATGATAGGTGAATTCTGGAGTTTATGTGGAGTTTCTTTGAGTTTTGTACAGAACTTTCTCTCTGAAGGTTAAATGGTGGAGTAGAGGCCATGATAGGGGAGAGTGTACATGGGCAGTGGGAGGAGATTAAATGGGTGGGTAGAGTCCATGATAGGGTGGGACTGAAGGCATATTCAAAGTTGGATGGGCAGAGCCTTGGAGGGACTTGTAGACAAGGGCGTGGATTTTGGATTTGATGCGTTGGGAGATGGGAAGTCGATGGAGGTTAGTGAGGTCAGGGGTGAAGGGGAACTTGATAGAACAAAAGTGGTGGCGATTTGGATGGACATTGAGTCACCAAAGGTGCATCTGGAATGAATTGCAGATACTCACTCATCGAACTGTCCCTTCATGATGAGGTTTGGGCTGGTACCAGTGAGAGTTGCAGTGCCCCCAATACTTGCTGCATAACACACACTCAAACTCATTCCCTTCGAAAGCTTCAGGTGTTTCTGTGATTTGATTTTTTCTACCTCCTCTAATCTGTTGCTGTCTTCTGCTGTATGAAGCTGTCCATTACCTAAAAAAAAATCAGAATTTTACCTTTTAAACAAAGTCTGTAATTTTATTCTTTGCAACATTATAAGTGAAAAGCTTGTAGCCAGAGTCTGCCTCAAACACTCCCAGGGCAGGTACAGCACGGGTTAGATACAGAGTAAAGCTCCCTCTACACTGTCCCATCAAACACTC